>NW_025170391.1:0-1773 GCF_004010195.1 Chiloscyllium plagiosum | reverse complement strand
AATCCTCCAGTCCTCCAGCACCTCACATGTATTGAAGGATGCCACAAATATATCTGTCAGGGCCTCTCTCACCTCCTTCAGTAATCTGGAGATTTGTCCACCTTAATAACCTCTAGCGTGCCCAACACACCTTCCTTACTTATGTCAACATGGTGCAGACTAATCAAATTTCTATCTCTAATCTCAACATTCGTCATGTTCCTCTCCTCAGTGAGCACAGATGCAAAGTAGTCATTCACAATCTCACCAATTCTTTCAGGTTCAACACACAGCCTTCCTTCATTATCTTTTAGTGGACCAATCCTTTCTCTAGTTACCCGCTTGCTTCTTATATAAGAATAAGATGCTTTGGGATTCTCCTTAATTCTGCTCGTTAAATCCATGTCATGTCAAGTTTTAGCCCGCTGAATCCTCGTTTAAGTGATGGGTAATGGGACTCATCTCGATGTAATATATCTCGATTTCCAGAGAGCAGTGTGTAATGTGCCTCACAATAGATTAATATGCAATACAACGCCACATGGGGAAAGGAAAGATTTATTTACTAAGAGAGATAATGGGATAAGCAATAATAAGTACGATATGGAGCCGCTGGTTTTGGATTGGGCCGGACAATGTCAAAATTAGCACGACAGTCGGTTAGAGTCCAACGGGTTTATTTGAAAACGCAAGCTTCCATAGCGCTGCTTCTTCGTTAAGTGTTAGAGAGAGATGAAGACCTTAGACTCAGAAGTTATAAGGAAAAGATCAAAGGATTGTACAACTCATGAGCAGGAATGGTACACACATAAGATGGCTCTTAAATCCTTAATCACTTAGAATCGAGGTGTAGGTTTTGATTGATGGATATGCAAATCGCAGACATTATCGCTGTAAAGGAGGTGACGCCTCCGATCAGGCAATGTATTTCAGTGGTGAGGTCTTGTTTGGAATTTTTCTGTGTCTTCATCTGGAGTCAGACTGGGTTTATTCTGAGTTCAGGATTTTATAAAATGCCACATTGATTGACTGTCTCCAAATTGTATGCTTTTGGAACAAAATAAAGCGTATCTGCAAATACAAATGCAAATTCACGCCGCAGATTTGTACGTGCATACGTGTGTGTGCGTGTACGTGTGTGTGAGGGGGTGTGCCTGTGTAAGGGGGAGAGAGAGAATGCGTGTAAGTGAGAGAGACTGAGGGGGAGAGTGTGTGTAAGTGCGGGATGAATATATAGTGGGTATGGGTGTGCATGCGTGTGACAGAGCAGAGTGTGCGTGTGCGCATGTGAGACAGGGGGAGTGTGAGTGTGTGTGTGTGTGTGTGTGTGTGTGGAGCGGATAGCGAGTGTGTGCATGAGTTTATGTAACGAGGAGAGTGAGAGTGTGTGTTTGTCCAGGCAAAAGCAAAAACAGATACCGCAGATCCCTTTCCCCACAGGCACTCACTCCATGGTTTCAGAGCTTCCCCTCTCTGCAGCCTCTGCTCCATTTGTTGTGCATGTTACAGACCCATATGCTTTAACTACAGTCCCCATGCTCCATCCCGAGTGGGGTCACCAAATCCTCAGGTCTCCCAGAATGTCTGAGGCAGTTCACGGCGCAACCTCCAGCAAACCATCCCCAGCACCTCCAATAACTTTTCAATAACAGGAATCTGTCAGAAGCCCCTCAGCTACAAGCCTTATGGACAGACCAGACCCCTCAAAATATTTTAAAAAGGCAGCCGAGACCCTAACTTTTCCTTATTTTATCTGTAGATGTGAACTGTGCGTTCCATAAATGTTGCAACTGG
>NW_025170390.1:0-1773 GCF_004010195.1 Chiloscyllium plagiosum | reverse complement strand
AACCACCCTATTATTCTTACAGATAGCTGAGATTTCCTCAATTTGTTTCTCAATTTCCCTCTGACTATTATAATACAATCCCAATTAGGTGATCATCCCTTTCCTATTTCACAGTTCCACCTAAATAATATCCCTGGATGTATTTGCAGGAATATACTTCTAAATACAGCTGTAATCTTATCCCTAATCAAAGACGCTACTCCCTCTCCTTGCTTGACCCCTTTTCTATCCTTCCGATAGCATTTGTATCCGGGAGCAGTAAGCTGCCAGTCCTGTCCATCCCTGAGTCATATCTCTGTAATTACTGTGATATTCCAGACCCATGTTCCTAACCATGCCTTGAGTTCATTTGCCTTCCCTGTTAGGCTTCTTACATTGAAATAAATGCAGTTTAATTTATCAGTCCTTCCTCGTTCTTTGCTTTGTTCCTGCCTGCTCTGACTTTGACTTGCACCCTCTCCCAACTGTACCGGTCTCAAATTGATCTCTTTCCTCACTATTTTCCTGGGTGCCCTCCCCCATCTTACTAGTTTAAATTCTCCCAAACAGCACTAGCAACTTTCCCTCCCCAGTATATTAGACTCATCCAATTTGGGAGTTCCATCATATTGATTTATTTGAAATAGCTACATAAAAGATGCGCGATATTCCAGGACATGATAAATTTGCACTTGTTCTGGTAATTGCTGGAAATTTCTAGAAGCCAGCAACTTGCTCATTTTATGTTCAATAACTGAGAATTTTAAGTATAGTAACTACCCTTTTCTAAATATTTAAACAAAACATATGTTTTTGAAATACAAGAAGTTAGGATGTCATTTGTCATGCCTTCTGGGCATGAGAATTCGCTAGAGTGCTCAACTCCATAATGATACTGTTGACTGACAACTCTGTTCTTGAAAATTTCCAATGGCTGTTCAATAAATGTGAATGGTAATGGTCACTAACTGGTGTCTGCCATGACTCTGTCCAAAATGTACACGCTTATTGCAGGCATCACTTTGAATCTGTATGGTCATCTGTAGCATATACAAAATCGGTCCATAATTTTTGTATTCTAAGACACAAGTTGTTGAGATATGGTGGTGAATCTCTTTAAAGGGTAATTGTGCTGCAATTATAATTGTTCACTGTGTGCAGTTTTGATCAGAATTCTTTGCAAAGGGCATAGATGTGATAGAAACAGCAAGGTTTCACTTAAATACTTCTTATAGAATTGTAGTAACATATCAACATAGGCTGGTTGAGCCCATTTTAAGTGTGTTAGGACATTTCATATTCTTGATAAATCTGCAAGCCTCACCTGTTATTCTCTATGCATGTAAGTGTGTTGAATATGTATGTTTCAGTAAGATATCACACTATAGAGTTGGAACTTTTTAATGTTCTGATTATGCTTCTGTAATCTCCTGAATGATTTCCTTGTGAAAAATATTGGCAATGTGGCACTGACTGTTTTCAATCTGTACATAGTAATTCAACTTCAATCTCCTCCAACACCTTTTCTTGACTTTCATGTTCTCTTGATTCCACATCTACCTGTCATGCAATGGACCTTACACAACCTTTTAACAATTTATTTTCCCATTCTTATCTAGTCACGTCTAGTGTACCTTACATTACAAAACAAATGCATTCAGAACTTGGCAAAATGTGAATATGAGGACTTAGGTTATGGTTCAGTCATGATATCATTTGTGTAATACTCCGAAAGGTAATTGGACTTAAAATTTGGACTTGGATTCTTTTTATGTTAGGGCATTATTTCAGTTA
>NW_025170389.1:0-1773 GCF_004010195.1 Chiloscyllium plagiosum | reverse complement strand
AGATATTGGAATGGTCACGGTCCACTCGTGATGCAGAGATATTGGAATGGTCATGGTCCACTCGTGATGGAGAGATATTGGAATGGTCACGGTCCACTCGTGATAGGGAGATATTTGAATGGTCACAGTCCACTCGTGATGTACAGATACTGGAATGGTCACGGTCCACTCGTGATAGAGGGATATTGGAATGGTCACGGTCCACTCGTGATAGAGAGATATTGGAATGGTCACGGTCGACTCGTGATGGAGAGATATTGGAATGGTCATGGTCCATTGTGATGGAGAGATATTGGAATGGTCACGGTCCACTCGTGATGGGGAGATATTGGAATGGTCACGGTCCACTTGTGATGGAGAGATATTGGAATGGTCATGGTCCACACGTGATGGAGAGATATTGGAATGGTCACGGTCCACTCGTGATAGAGAGATATTGGAATGGTCACGGTCCACACGTGATGCAGAGATACTGGAATGGTCACAGTCCACTCGTGATGGAGAGATATTGGAATGGTCACTGTCCATTCGTGATGTAGAGATTTTGGAATGGTCACGGTCCACTCGTGATGGAAAGATATTGGAATGGTCACAGTCCACTCGTGATGCAGAGATACTGGAATGGTCACGGGCCACTCGTGATAGAGAGATATTGGAATGGTCACGGTCCACTCGTGATAGAGAGATATTGGAATGGTTACGGTCCACTCGTGATGTAGAGATATTGCAATGGTCATGGACCACTCGTGATGGAGAGATATTGGAATGGTCACAGTCCACTCGCGATGGAGAGATATTGGAACGGTCACAGTCCGCTCATGATGGAGAGATATTGGAATGGTGACGGTCCGCTTGTGATGAAGAGATATTGGAATGGTCACGGTCCACTCGTGATAGAGAGATATTGGAATGGTCACACTCGTGATGGAGAGATATTGGAATGGTCACGGTCCACTCGCGATGGAGAGATATTGGAACGGTCACAGTCCGCTCGTGATGGAGAGATATTGGAATGGTGACGGTTCACTTGTGCTGAAGAGATACTGGAATGGTCACAGTCCAATCGTGATGGAGAGATATTGGAATGGTCACAGTCCACTCATGATGGAGAGATTTTGGAATGGTCACGTTCCACTCGTGATGGAGAGATATTGGAATGGTCACGGTCCACTGGTGATGGAGAGATATTGGAATGGTCACAGTCCACTCATGATAGAGAGATGTTGGAATGGTCACAGTCCACTCGTGATAGAGAGATATTGGAATGGTCACGGTCCACTCGTGATGGAGATATTATGGAATGGTTACGGTCCACTCGTGATGGAGATATATTGGAAAGGTCATGGACCACTCGTGATAGAGAGATATTGGAATGGTCACGGTCCACTGGTGATGGAGAGATATTGGAATGGTCACAGTCCACTCGTGATAGAGAGATATTGGAATGGTCACAGTCCACTCGTGATAGAGAGATATTGGAATGGTCACAGTCCACTCATGATAGAGAGATATTGGAATGGTCACTGTCCACTCGTGATGGAGAGATTATGGAATGCTTACGGTCCACTCGTGATGGAGAGATATTGGAATGCTCACGGTCCACTGGTGATAGAGAGATATTGGACTGGTCACAGTCCACTCCAGATAGAGAGATATTTGAATGGTCACGGTCCACTCGTGCTGGAGAGATTATGGAATGGTTACGGTCCCCTCGTGATGGAGAGATATTGGAATTGTCTCGGTCCACTCGTGATAGAGAGATATTGGAATGGT
>NW_025170388.1:0-1772 GCF_004010195.1 Chiloscyllium plagiosum | reverse complement strand
TGCACATTCTCACCATGTCTGTGTGGAGATTACCCATTCTCCCATGTCTGTGTGGAGATTATAATACTCCCCGTGTCTGTGTGGAGATTATACATTCTCCCCATGTCTGTGTGGAGATTGCACATTCTCCCCGTGTCTGTGTGGAGATTATAATACTCCCCGTATCTGTGTGGAGATTATACATTCTCCCCATGTCTGTGTGGAGATTACACTCTCTCCCAGTGTCTGTGCGGAGATTACACATTCTCCCCGTGTCTGTGTGGAGATTACACATTCTCCCCGTGTCTGTGTGGAGATTACACATTCTCCCCATGTCTGTGTGGACATTACACATTCTCCCTGTGTCTGTGTGGAGATTACACATTCTCCCTGTGTCTGTGTGGAGATTACACAATCTCCCCGTGTCTGTGTGGAGATTATAATACTCCCCGTATCTGTGTGGAGATTATACATTCTCCCCATGTCTGTGTGGAGATTACACTCTCTCCCAGTGTCTGTGCGGAGATTACACATTCTCCCCGCGTCTGTGTGAGGATTACACATTCTCCCCGTGCCTGTGTAGAGATTACACATTCGCCCCGTGTCTGTGTGAGGATTACACAATCTCCCCGTGACTGTGCGGATATTACACATTCTCCCTGTGTCTGTGCGGAGAATACACATTCTCACCATGTCTGTGTGGAGATTATGCATTCTCCCTCTGTCTGTGTGTGGGTTTCACATTCCCCCTGTGTCGGTGTGAGATTATACATTCTCCCCGTGTCTGTGCGAAGATTACACATTCTCCCCGTGTCTGTGTGGAGATTACACATTCTCCCTCTGTCTTTGTGGGCGTTACACATTCTCCCCGTGTCGGTTGGAGATTACACATTCTCCCGGTGTCTGTGTGGAGATTACACATTCTCCCCGTGTCTGTGTGGAGATTACACACTCTCCCCGTGTCTGTGCGGAGATCATAAATTCTCCACGTGTCTGTGCGAAGATTACGCATTCTCCCCATGTCTCTGTGGAGACTGCACATTCTCCCCGTGTCTGTGTGGAGATTATACATATTCCCTGTGTCTGTTTGGGGATTACACATTCTCCCCGTGTCTGTGCGGAGATTGCACATTCTCCCCGTGTCTGTGCGGAGATTACACATTCTCCCCATGTCTGTGTGGAGATTATACATACTCCTCGTGTCTGTGTGGAGATTACACATTCTCCGTGTATCTGTGTGGAGATTGCACATTCTCCCCGTGTCTGTGCAGTGATTACACAATCTCCCCGTGTCTGTGCAGAGATTACACATTCTCCCCGTGTCGGTGTGAGATGACACATTCTCCCCGTGTCTTTCTGGAGATTATACATTCTCCCCGTGCCTGTGTGGAGATTACACATTCTCCCCATGTCTGTGTGGAGATTACACATTCTCCACGTTTCTGTGTGGAGATTATACATTCTCCCCGTGTCTGTGCGGCGATTACGCATTGTCCCCATGTCTCTGTGGAGACTGCACATTCTCCCCGTGTCTGTGTGGAGATTACACATTCTCCCAATGTCTGTGTGGAGATTATACATACTTCCCTTGTCTGTGTGGAGATGACACATTCTCCCTGTATATGTGTGGAGTTTACACATTCTCCCCGTGTCTGTGCGGAGATTAACATTCTCCCCGTGTCTATGTGGAGATTACTCATTCTCCCCTTGTCTGTGTGGAGATTACATATTCTCCCCATGTCTGTGTGTAAAATTTACTTTCTCCCTGTGTCTGTGTGGAGATTACACATTCT
>NW_025170387.1:1067-1772 GCF_004010195.1 Chiloscyllium plagiosum | reverse complement strand
TAGAATATAATGTTAGAAAATTAGTAAATAGCACCAGAGAATTCATAGAATCTCTACCATGCAGAAACAGGCCAGAAGGCCCAAAACGTCCACATAGTCCTTCTGAAGAGTATACCATCCAGAATCATTCTCCCATAAAACTATATTTCCCCTGACTAATGCACTTCTCTACACATCCCTGAATAATTTGGGCAATTTAGCATGGTCAATTCACCTAACCTGCATATCTTTCGATTACAAAAACTCTCCAACTTCACTGCTCTTTCATGAGCAATGCACCTAGGGGCCAGGCACGAGGATTGCCCTGGCACTGCAACTGGAACAAATATCACTCCTCTTCAGCGCCATCTTTCCGTTGCCACTATGAGTCCTCGCTGGACCTCACCAACACAGACACCACTGGTGCTGACGGGTGCAGAATCTGGCAAACTGCCGTCGCTATGAGCATTTAGAAACCAGCGGCTGGATCAGACAGATTCAACATGGATTTATGAAGGGGGAATTATGCTTCACAAATCTGTTGATTTTGGGGAGAAATCAGGATGAGGCTGTTGATTTGGGCAATGAGCCATAGTCATGATGAATTATGCAGCAGGTTCAAAAGGCTGAATACCTTCCTCATGCACTTTTCGTAGGTGCTTCTCCAAGACGGTTTCGGACATCCGTCAGTCATGTAGACCTGGCTGAGGCCGCCAGGTGTCGTAC
>NW_025170387.1:0-984 GCF_004010195.1 Chiloscyllium plagiosum | reverse complement strand
GTAAAGAAACGAAAATAAAAGTGGATTGAACAGACGACCTGGTGCTCAGCAGCCCAAATCCAACTCCATTTTAGCGGAAACCAGGGACAATGACAGGAAATATGTGGAAGTAGGAATACTCTATAACATTGCACTACCATATGTACTGATATTTGAACACTCAGCAGTCTGCACTTGCATGCCATCGACAGCAATATTATGTCTACTACGTAGGAAAACTGATACCAGGACTCTCAGAATTGTGCAGACTCTGCATTATGTACGTGATGCAATGTCTACAGTACTGCAATGTACACAGCGTGAGAAGTAGCGTCAACTGTTTTTCATCAAATTCTTATGGTCAAGCAAAATAAATCCTTGACACTAATTTATAAATCACCCAGTACCAATTCGTTTATCTCATTCTTACAGTAAATAAACTAACTGAACTATTAACAACCTGAATAAACCCCTTCTAATTCCAAAATAATGCCTAATAAAAGATTCCGAAAGAAACCTGACAAGATTTGTTTGGCCTGCTGTTCCAATAGATACAGGTCCCACCTCTTTAAGAAATCCTAGAATTTAGTCTATCAAATTATAACCAAGTTACATGTCTTCCACAGTGGTTTTTTGCCTTCTCTGTTGATTCTACATCAGCATTATTCTCTAGTTGTGTCGCTGTTCTCGTTGGTATTTCGATGGTGTTTCACCTCAGTCATAGAGAACTGTGAGGGATAGACATTTTCTGTTGGGAGCTGACGACCGTTAGTTCTGGAAGATGGCAGCCATCTCTGAGTCCTTTGTCCAACTGCCCCCTTCTTTTTATACAATTGGTGAGATATCTATAATGTTTAACATCGGATTGATCGTGTGTTGTCAGAACCATCAGGTTTAAATTTATCGGATTCAGGAAACTAAGTGCCTGGTTCAAATTGATTGCCTAAATTCAAAAGCCTGTCGTCTTGGTAAAAAAAAACAACAACTGCTGATTGTGCTGCTGCC
>NW_025170386.1:0-1772 GCF_004010195.1 Chiloscyllium plagiosum | reverse complement strand
ACCTTCAAGCCAATTTTGTATCCAGTTGACTGGCTGCCCATGGATCACAAGTGATCTAACCTTCCTAATCTTGTTGATAATCATGAGGAACTTTGTTGAATGCTTTGCTGAATCCATATGGACAATACCTACCACTCTTTCTTCTTCAATCTTCTCTGTCACTTCTTCAAAGACTCAATCAAGTTAGTGAGATACGATTTACCCATGCACGAAGCCATACTGACTGTCCCTAATAGGTCCTTGCCTTTCCGATTACATGTAAATCCTGCCTTTGAGAATCTCCTCCAATAACATACCCATCACTGACGTAAGGTTCCCTGGTCTAAAGTTCCCTAGCTTCTCCTTACAGTTTTTCTTAAATGATGCCAGCACATTAGCCAACCTCCAGTCTTCCGGCTCCTCACATGTGGCTATGGATGACACTATTATTTCAGCAAGAGCCCCAGTAACTTGTTCTCTAGCTTCCCACAATGTTCTGGAAAACACTTGATCAAGTCCCAGGGATTTATCAAACGTTATGCATTTTAAGATGCCTGGCACCTCCTCTTCCATAATATGAAGTATTTTCAAGACATCAATATTTATTTCCCAAAGATTCCTAGCCTCCAAGTCCTTCTCCACAGTAAATACTGACACTTATTGTTAGCTATAAAACAGGAAACGTGTGTAACTTTTACAAACTTTTCCAGTTACTTGGCTCCTTCATATGGAAGGGGGTTCTTTGGGCAAATAGTAAGAGCTTTAGGTGTGATGCCTCTCCAAGTCGATCAGCTCATGAGGCATTTCAGTCAAATGCAGTCTGGCTTCTTGTTGTTAGATGTTTACAGTGTTAGGGGTGAAGCTTGATCAGGCCAACAAGTTGTCTAATGGAAGTAACCACACTGGCTGATACCACAGGCCTAACAAGGACTTTAGGTGAGAGTGGGATATTGTGTTATGTGGCTATCTTTATTAATCCACTCATCAGCTCGCTACATTCATTAATACCAGGTTCCCGTTAATTCATTCATCATCCTTTACTAACCCGTTATTTACTCTAACACAGTTTCATTCATTCATTCACAAAACCACGGTGTTGTCATCTTCAAAGTTAAAACAACCCTTTCAAACCCAAATTTGCATTTCCACACCTTATCAGCATACAGAACAATACCATCCTCATCAAGTCAAAACATTATAATATTAATCAGCCCTTACCAACCAGCTCTTGGACCTGAATACCAGTTAAATACCTTTTAACTGGGCCATTATTCCTTTCAGAAACCAACCTGACAAAAAAGCGCTTGCATGAAATTGTATGAATGAGTGAAACTCATACGAACAAATAATAAATAAATCTCACAACCCAGTTACAGTCATTAGTTTAATATACTTTATTCTTTTAGTGAGATTTCTAATTTATTTAGAGCATATAGGCCTAGTATTTTTACTAACATTTACTAATTTAAAAGTAAAGGAACTGACACCTCTCGATTACACCAGCAAACCTGACAGATACCATTAATCTCATCAGAACTAACAGTCAGCAGTTAGCACATGTTTTAACCCATCTGCTGTCTCCCAGGACAGAAGTCCTTCAAACCTTTGAATGGAATTTTAATATTGTATATGCAAGAACTGTGTATTAAGGGGCTCTTGCAAGAACAGTATTTCGGGATTCTATTGCCATGTCGACCTTGTGCTGATATTGCTGAATAAACAGACTATTTTCACCACTCACAAATTCCGATTATTATTGAACACTGTGGGATATAAATGAATTAATGTTATTT
>NW_025170385.1:0-1772 GCF_004010195.1 Chiloscyllium plagiosum | reverse complement strand
CCAGTGACCCAGGCTGATGTCTGAGACTGTAATACAGTGATCCAGTCTGATATCAGGGACATCAATCTAGTGACCCAGTATGATGTCAGGGACTGCAATCCAGTGACCCAGTCTGATGTCAGTGACAGCAATTCAGTGACCCAGTCTGATGTCAGGGACCGTAATCTAATGACCCAGTGTGATGTCAGGGACAGCAATCCACTGTCCTGGTCTGATGTCTGAGACAGTAATTCAGTGACCCAGTTTGATGTCAGGGACTGCAATCCAGTGACCCAGTCTGATGTCAGAGACAGTAATCGAGTGACCCAGTCTGATGTCCGGGGCAGCAATGCAATGACCCTGTCTGCTGCCAGGGACAGCAATCCAGTGACCCAGTCTGATGTCTGAGACAGTAATCCAGTGACACAGTCTGATGTCAGGGACAGTAATCCAGTGACCAAGTCTGATGCCAGGGACAGCAATTTAGTGATCCAGTCTGATGTCTGTGAGAGTAATCTGGTGACCCAGTCTGATGTCTGAGACAGTAATCCAGTGACTATTTCCGATGTATAAGACAGTCATCCAGTGACCCAGTCTGATGTCAAGGATAGCAATTCCATGACCCGGTCTGATGTCAGGGACAGGAGGCCAGTGACCCAGTCTGATGTCAGGCAGAGTAATCTAGTGACCCAGTCTGATGTCTGAGGCAGTAATCCAGTGATCCAGTCTGATATCAGGAACAGTAATCTAGTGACCAGTCTGATGTCAGGGACAGCTATCCATGACCCAGTCGGATGTCAGGGACAGCAGTCCAGTGACCCAGTCTGATGTCTGAGACAGATATCCAGTGACCCAGGATGTCAGGGATAGCAATCCTATGTCCCAGTCTGATGCCTGACATAGTAATCCAGTGACCCAGTCTGATGTCTGAGACTGTAATCCAGTGACCCAGTCCGATGTCAGGGACAGCAATCCAGTGACCAAGTCTGATGGCAGGGCCAGCAATCCAGTGATCCAGTCTGATGTACTCGACTGTAATCTAGTGACCCAGTCTGATGTCATGTACAGCAATCCAGTGACCCAGTCTGATGTCAGGGACAGCAATCCATTGTTCCAGTCTGATGCCAGGGACAGTAATCCAATGACCCAGTCTGATGTCTGAGACTGTAATCTAGTCAGCAATTCTGATGTCAGCGACAGTAATCCAGTGACCATGCCTGATATCTGAGACAGTAATCCAGTGATCCAGTCCGATGTCAGGGACAGTAATCCAGTGACCCAGTCTGATGTTTGAGGCAGTAATCCAGTGATCCAGTCTGATATCAGGGACAGTAGTCCAGTGACCCCGTCTGATGTCAGGGACAGCAATCCAGTGACCCAGGCTGATGTCTGAGACAGAAATCCAGTGACCCAGTCTAATGTCAGGGACAGTAATCCAGTGACCCAGTTTGATGTCAGGGACAGTAATCCAGTGACCCAGTCCGATGTCAGGGACAGCAACCTAGTGACCAAGTCTGATGTCAGGGCCAGCAATCCAGTGACCCAGTCTGATGTCATGGACTGTAATCTAGTGACCCAGTCTGATGTCAGGTACAGCAATCCAGTGACCCAGTCTGATGTCAGGGACAGCAATCCACTGTTCCAGTCTGATGTCTGAGACAGTAATCCAGTGATCCAGTCTGATGTCAGTGACAGCAATCCAGTGTCCCTCTCTGATGTCAGGGACCGTAATCTAGTGACCCAGTCTGATGTCTGAGACTGTAATCTAATGACCCAGTGTGATGTCAGGGACA
>NW_025170384.1:0-1772 GCF_004010195.1 Chiloscyllium plagiosum | reverse complement strand
CCAATCACTACCCAGATATCTCCCTGAGAGGGTAGGGGACTGTGAGACACCAGTCACCATCCAGTGATCTCCCAGAGACAGAGAAGGGACTGAGAGACACCAGTTAGTGTACAGATGTCTCCGAGAGTGAGTATGGTCTGAGAGACACCAGTCAGTGTACAGGTATCTCCCTGAGATAGGGATTGGGATGTGGGATCTGAGAGACACCAGTCAGTGTACAGATATCTCCCTGAGAGAGAGGAGGTACTGAGTGACACCAGCCAGTGTACAGATATCCACCCTGAGAGAGAGGAGGTAGTGAGTGACACCAGCCAGTGTACAGATATCTCCCTGTGAGAGAGGGGTACTGAGTGACACCTGCCAGTGTACAGATGCCTCCCTGAGAGAGAGGGGTACTGAGTGACACCAGTCAGTGTACAGATATCTCCCTGAGAAAGAGGGGGTACTCAGTGACACCAGTCAGTGTACACATACCTCCCTGAGAGAGAGGGGGTACTCAGTGACACAAGCCAGTGTACAGATAACTCCCGGAGAGAGTGGGGGTATTGAGTGATACCAGCCAGTGTACAGATATCTCCCTGTGAGAGAGGGGGTATTGAGTGACACCAGCCAGTGTACAGATATCTCCCTGAGATAGGGATTTGGGTGTGGGATCTGAGAGACACCAGCCAGTGTACAGATACCTCCCTGACAGTGAGTGCGGTCTGAGAGATGCTGGTGAATGTACAGGTATCTCCCCGACAGAGAGAAGGGTCACTGAGAGACCATGGTGATTGTACAGATATCTCCCTGAAAGAGAGAGAGAGAGGGGCCACTGAGAGACACCAGTCAGTGCACAGATATCATCTCCCTGAGAGAGTGAGAGAGAGAGAGAGAGCTGTCTTAAAGACACCAGTCAGTGTATAGATATCGCCCTGAGATAGGGATCGGGATGTGGGATCTGAGAGACACCAGTCAGTGTACAGATATCCCCCTGAGAAAGAGTGGGTACTCAGTGACACCAGCCAGTGAACAGATATCTTCCTGAGAGAGAGGGAGTACTGTGTGACACCAGCCAATATACAGATACCTCCCTGTGAGAGAGGGGGTATTGAGTGACACCAGCCAGTGTACAGATATCTCCCTGAGATAGGGATTGGGATGTGGGATCTGAGAGATACCAATCAGTGTATAGATATCTCCCTGAGATAGGGATTGGGGTGTGGGATCTGAGAGACACCAATCAGTGTACAGATATCTCCCTGAGATATGGATTGGGATGTGGGATCTGAGAGACACCAATCAGTGTACAGATATCTCCCTGAGATAGGGATTGGGGTGTGGGATCTGAACAATACCAGCCAGTGTACAGATATCTCCCTGAGATAGGGATTGGGATGAGGGTCTGACAGACACAGTCAGTGTACAGATATCTTCCTGAGATAGGGATTGGGGTGTGGGATCTGAGAGACACCAGCCAGTGTACAGATATCACGCTGAGAGAGAGGGGGTACTCAGTGACAGAAGCCAGTGTACAGATATCTCCCTGAGATAGGGATTGGGGTGTGGGGTCTGAGAGTCACCAGTCAGTGTACAGGTATCTTCCTGAGATAGGGATTGGGGTATGGGATCTGACACACACCAGTCAGTGTACAGATATCTCCCTGAAAGAGAAAGAGAGAGGGACCACTGGAAGACACCAGTCAGTGCACAGATATCATCTCCCTGAGAGAGAGAGAGCTGTCTGAAAGACACCAGTTGGTGTACAGATATTGCCCTGAGGCAGAGAGAGA
>NW_025170383.1:0-1772 GCF_004010195.1 Chiloscyllium plagiosum | reverse complement strand
TGCAGATCATGATTAAGTAAACCAGCATTTGACGAACCAAAGACTGAGAGTCAATCGGCTAAAATTCTGCAACACTCTCCCTCACGGCATTGTCGGTCTATCTACGCCAAATGAACTGCAAATGGTTCAAGACAGCAGCTCACTACGATCTTCTCAGGAGACTGAGCTGGATGGTCAGCTGTTTCCCATTGAATGGTGGCGCAGGATTGAAAAGCCGAAAGCCCCCCTCCTGCCCCTATCTCCCAGCTCTGTATATAACCATGGAGCCCGGGTAGGAAGGAGTAGGCAGGACAGGGACTCTCCGGGAGATTGCGCTTCCAGATCAGTTTTCAGTGAGGGATGGTTTGATGGACTTTGTTTAACATTTGTCTTTAATGCAAAGTTTGTAAATTTGGTTTTAAAAAATGTAAGAGTTTATTCCATGACAAATAAAACGAAAAGAAAAGAAACAAAACGATCTGAATATAACAGTTTTAACATTTCAAACGCCGTATAAAACAAAATCCCGAGACTCCCGGACACCATCACTTTCCAGTTTCTCAAACTCCAGGAGATATTCACCCCCTGTCGGAACCTTTGGTTTGATTTAACTGCTTTTCAGTTCTCGTCCTGTGAGCTGTGGAGTTTTCTTTTTTCCCCATTTCTCCGACCCAGAAGTGTTATCACAGCAACCTTCCCACCATCAAAATCATCATTACGCCATTATAGCAGTAAACCACCTGAATAACCAATTGAATATTTATAAACAAAGCCCATTATGGGCAAAGCAAACCATTACAAGTGGGAGAGTGGGAAAGGACGAAATCAAAGTAGAGTTGGGGGTGAGGGGTCAGCGCTGGAGATGAAGGGGTGCCCACCTCTATCTAAAGGCATCAAGAGCATTGATACACACCACATGCTCCATCTCCAAAGACACCCTGCTCTATAGCCTTTATCCTCAATCATAGACTAGAATCCCTACAGTGTGGAAGGAGAGCATTGGCCCATCAAATCCCACCAAACATCCAAAGAGCATCCCACCCAGAGCAATCCAGAGTAACATTGCATTTCCCATGGCTGATCCACTAGTCTACACAATCCTCGACACTGTAGGCAATTTAGCACGACAGATCCTGCACATCTTTAGCCTGTGGGAGGAAACCAGACCACCTGGAGGGGACCCACACTATCATGGGGAGAATGTGGGAACTCCACAAAGGCCGTTGGCCAAGGCTGGACTCCAACCTTGTACATGATGTCGTGAAGCAGCAGTGCTACAATCAATTTAAATCAAAATAGATGGCCCCCTGCTCATTGTCACATGACTGTTTGTGGAGACTTACTGCCCAAAGAGACACCCTGAGGTTCACCCTGAGTGACAATGTAAGTTCAGTCAACTCCAGCCCAGTTAATGTGATTAACAACCACAACATCAATACTCCAACAGTGTCATCATGTGCAAGGTCCAGTCCTGACTCTGATGGACAGTAACATCAGAATCAGAGTCCTGCAGTGATGTGTGAACTCTACCCCACACAGAGCAGGGGATGACCACTTCCCTGTGTGCACTACTGGGCTCTCAGTCGTGTTGAAAACTCAGCAAATCCCTTGTCACACAGAAAGGTAAACAGCTCCTACCCTGCTGGGCTCTCAGGGGACAGGATGTATAACTGAATCCTCTCTCCCACACTGACCATCTGAATGGCCTCTCCCCCATGGGCTCACTGGGGTCTCGGGGGGCAGGATGAATCACTGAATCCCCTCTCACACGCTGAGCTTCTGAATGGCCTCTC
>NW_025170382.1:0-1772 GCF_004010195.1 Chiloscyllium plagiosum | reverse complement strand
CACTTCCCTCTGTTCAACATCACTACCCAGTGCACACCATTAACTCTGTAAGAATCTGTGTATCTGAACCCCCAAGGTCTCACTGTTCGACAAAACTACCCAGCGCCCTACCATTAATTCTGTAAGTTGTGACCTGATTTATCTTCTCAAAAAGCAACAAGTCGTATTCATTTAATTTAAACTCCATCTGCCACTCCTCAACCCACTGGCCCAGCAGATCAAGATCTCGTTGTACTTTTAGATAACTTTGACTGCCAATTATACCACCAATTTTGGTGTCATGAGCAAACTTCCAAATCATGCCCCATTCAATGTTTTCAAGACTTTTAACCAATATTGTACCCTGCTTGTCTTTTTCCCCACATACCTGTAACTTTTATTTAAGGATTGAAGGAAACTATCTCCTTCTTGAAATCATTTAATGTTTTGGCCTCAATCAATTTCTGTGGCGGAGAACTCCAAAGGTTCACCATTCTTTCGTTGAACAATCGTCTTCAATTTTTATCAGGTGTTGGAAAGAGTGATGAGCAGCAAGATTTATGATGGTCCCATGAATGGAATAGCATTCTGGAGGGACTGAGGTGCCGTCTTCAGCTTTCATTTTGCATGCTGACATGTCCCTTCGGCAGCTTGTTCCAAAACTGTTATCTTTGAAGGTAAGGGCGTGCATGCATGTAAATGCTTCACCTGAGACCTTTCCTCCAAATTTGACTCCATCTTGACTTGCAACTATTTCCCTTCCCCTTTGCTCTTCCTTGCTCACAGCCATGGGACTCACTTTCTAACAGCGCTGCGAATGTCCTCATACCACACAAACCTCAGCAATTCAAGTCGGCTGATGACGACTCCTTTCTCAAGGAGATACAAAAAGTCCCACCTGTCGAGAGATGCAGATAATCACTGGAAAAATTGAAAATTATTTGAGGGATTTGTGAATGGTTTCCTTCTGTGTCGTTTGACTGTGTTTTCACTGAACAAACAGTGCTACTTGATTAGACGACTTACAGTGTGGAAACAGGCCCTTCGGCCCAACAAGTCCACACCAATCCGCCAAAGTGCAACCCACCCAGACACATTACCCGAAATTCACCCGTTCACCTAACACTACGGGCAATTTCCCATGGCCAATTCACGTAACCTGCACATTTTTGGACTGTGGGAGGAAACCAGAGCACCCAGAGGAAACCCACGCAGACACGGGGAGAATGTGCAAACTCCAACAGAGAGTCGCCTGAGGCGGGAATTTTTAATCATATAATGGGAATGAAGCTTCCCTCATTTTTAGCACGGCAACCACAAATTATATTTCTTTATTCCAGGCAGGCATAATGTTAAATTAATGGAATATGATGACTGAGATGTTTACATTGAAAATTATCAGAAATTTAAAGCTTAATTTCATGACCAATTAATTTCAGCCTCATTGTGTCACTTCAACTTTTCACAGAAATGTCTTTCAAAAACGGTGTTTTCCTTTTGTTATGGGCAGTCGAATCATTAAATCTGGGATAGTTTTTGCTTGTTGATCAAAGGTGGTGAAGAGTTTTAGCCAAAGGGAGGCCTGTGGAGTTAGCGTGCAGATGCACCATGATCTCAGTAAGTGGTGGAACAGCTCGAGGGATTGAGTGCCCTTCTCCTGCCCCTTCCTATCATTGTGTCATTCGTTAGGCTAGCACTGGCGGTGAACACTTTTTATTAAAATATTTTCACAAATTAATTGTTTCACACATTCTTTAAACATCTTCTGTTGATTACAGGTATTTGGAATGGGA
>NW_025170381.1:0-1772 GCF_004010195.1 Chiloscyllium plagiosum | reverse complement strand
TGACAATGCAGCCCTACCTCAAAACTAAACTCCCGAACATGCGGCCCTCCCTCATTACTAAACTCCTGACAATGCAGACCTACCTCAAAACTAAACTCCTGAACGTGCGGCCCTCCCACAGTACTAAATTCCTGAAAGTGCCGCACTCCCTCAGAGCAAAACACCTGACATTGCGGCCCTCGCTCAGTACTAAACTCCTGACCGTGCGGCCCTCCCTCAGAACTAAACTCCTGACCGTGCGGCCCTCCCTCAGGACGAAACTCCTTTCAGTGCGGCCTTCCCTCAGTATAAAACATCTGACAGTGCGGCCCTCCCTCCGTACTAAACTCCTGACAGTCCGGCCCTTCCTCCGTACTAAACTTCTGACAGTGCGGCCCTCCCTCAGAACTAAACTTCTGACAGTGCGGCCCTCCCTCAGAACTAAACTTCTGACAGTGCGGCCCTCCCTCAGTACTGCACTCCTGACAGTGCGGCCCTCCCTTAGTACTAAACTCTTGACAGTGCGGCCCTCCCTTAGTACTAAACTCTTGACAGTGCGGCCCTCCCTCAGAACTAAACTCCTGACTGTGTGGCCCTCCCTCCGCAATAAACTCCTGACAGTGCGGCCACCCTCAGAACTAAACTCAAGACAGTGTGGGCATCCTTCAGAACGAAACACCTGGCAGTGCGGCCTTCCCTCAGTACTAAACTCCTGACAGTGCGGCCCTCCCTCAGTACTAAACTCCTGACAGTGCGTCCCTCTCTCAGACCTAAGCTCCTGACAGTGCGGCCCTCCCTCAGTACTAAATTCCTGACAGTGCGGCCCTCCCTCAGGACTAAACTCCTGACAGTGCGGCCCTCCCTCAGTACTAAACACCAGACAGTGCGGCCCACCCTCAGAACTAAACTATTGACAGTGCGGCCCTCCCTCAGTACTAAACTCCTGACAGTGCGGCCCACCCTCAGAACTAAACTATTGATAGTGCGGCCCTCCTGCATTACTAAACTCCTGACAGTGCAGCCCTCCGTCAGTACAAATCACCTGACAGTGCGGCCCTCTCTCAGTAATAAACTCCTGACAGAGCGGCCCTCCCTCAGAACGAAACTCCTGACAGTGCAGCCCTCCCTCAGTATTAAAGTCCTGACATTGTGGCCCTCGCTCAGTAATAAACTCCTGAGAGTGCAACCCTCCCTCAGAAATAAACTCAAGACAGTGTGGCCATCCCTCAGAACTAAACACCTGACATTGATCCCACCCTCAGAACTAAACTCCTGACAGTGCAGCATTCCATCAGTACTAAACTCCTGATAATGCAGCCCTACCTCAAAACTAAACTCCTGAACATGCGGCCCTCCCTCATTACTAAACTCCTGACAGTGCAGCCCTCCGTCAGTACAAAACACTTAACAGTGCGGCCCTCTCTCAAAACTAAACTCCTGAACGTGCGGTCCTCCCACAGTACTAAACTCCTGAAAGTGCCGCACTCCCTCAGAACAAAACACCTGACATTGCGGCCCTCCCTCAGTACTAAACACATGACAGTGCGGCCCTTCCTCAGTATTAAACTCCTGACAGTGCGGCCCTCCCTCAGAACTAAACTCCTGACCGTGCAGCCCTCCCTCAGTACAAAACATCTGACAGTCCGGCCCTCCCTCCGTACTAAACTCCTGACAGTGCGGCCGTCCCTCCGTACTAAACGTCTGACAGTGAGGCCCTCCCTCAGGACTAAACTCAAGGCAGTGTGGGCATCCTTCAGAACTAAACACCTGACGTTGATCCCAACCTCAGAACT
>NW_025170380.1:0-1772 GCF_004010195.1 Chiloscyllium plagiosum | reverse complement strand
TTGGGAAAGCAAATCTTAGCAGGACTTCTACAGTGGTGCTCAACAAAGAGACCTTGGAGTGCAGATTCATAGCTCCTTGAAAGTAGAGTCCCAGGTAAATAGGATAGTGAAGAAGACGTTTAGTATGCTTTCCTTTATTGGTCAGAGTATTGAGTACAGGAGTTGGGAGGTCATGTTGTGGCTGTACAGGACATTGGTTAGGCCACTTTTGGAACATTGCATACAATTCTGGTCTCCTTCCTATCAGAAGGATGTTGTAAATGATTTCCAAGGATATTGCCAGGGTTGGAGGATTTGAGCTATAGGGAGAGGCTGAACAGGCTGGGGCTGTTTACACTGGAGCGTCAGAGGCTGAGGGGTGACCATATAGAGGTTTACAAAATTCTGAGGGGCATGGATAGGATAAATAGAAAAAGTCTTTTCCCTGGGGTCAGGGAGTCCAGAACTAAAGGTCATAGGTTAAGGGTGAGAGGGGAAAGATATAAAGGAAACCTACAGGGCAGCCATTTCACACAGAGGGTAGTACATGTATGAAATGAGCTGTCAGAGGAGGTGGTGGAGGCTGGTACAATTGCAACATTTAAGAGGCATTTGGATGGGTATATGAATAGGAAGGATTTGGAGGGATATGGGCCGGATGCTGCAGGTGGAACTAGATTTGGTTGGGATATCTGGTCGGCATAGACAGGTTGGACCGAAGGGTCTGTTTCCCTGCTGTGCATCTCTATGACTCTATGAACAGGATATCAGGAATTCCATCAGAACCCTAATGAACCTGGATATCCGGCATTCCATCGGAACGCTAATGAACCTGGATATCCGGCATTCCATCGGAACCCTCATTAACCTGGATATCAGGCATTCCATCGGAACCCTAATGAACCTGGATATCAGCCATTCCATCGGAACGCTAATGAACTTGGATATCAGACATTCCATCGGACCCTAATGATCCTGGATATCAGACATTCCATCAGGACCCTAATGATCCTGGATATCAGACATTCCATCGGACCCTAATGATCCTGGATATCAGACATTCCATCGGAACGCTAATGAACCTGGATATCCGGCATTCCATCGGAACGCTAATGAACCTGGATATCAGACATTCCATCGGAACCCTAATGACCTGGAAATCAGCCATTCCATCGGAATACTAATGAACCTGGATATCAGGCATTCCATCGGAACCCTCATTAACCTGGATATCAGGCATTCCATCGGAATACTAATGACCTGGATATCAGACATTCCATCGGAACCCTCATTAACCTGGATACCAGGCATTCCATTGGAATACTAATGAACCTGGATATCAGCCATTCCATTGGAATACTAATGAACATGGATATCAGACATTCCATCGGAACCCTAATGAACCTGGATATCAGCCATTCCATTGGAACCCTAATGACCTGGATATCAGCCATTCAATCGGAACCCTAATGAACATGGATATCAGCCATTCCATTGGAATACTAATGAACCTGGATATCAGACATTCCATCGGAACCCTAATGAACCTGGATATCAGCCATTCCATTGGAACCCTAATGACCTGGATATCAGCCATTCCATCGGAACCCTAATGAACCAGGATATCAGACATTCCATTGGAACACTAATGAACCTGGATATCAGGCATTCCATTGGAATACTAATGAACATGGATATCAGACATTCCATTGGAATACTAATGAACATGGATATCAGACATTCCTTTGGAACCCTAATGAACCTGGATATCAGACATTCCATTGGAACACTAA
>NW_025170379.1:0-1772 GCF_004010195.1 Chiloscyllium plagiosum | reverse complement strand
CCAGATTCCCAACCCAATCTAGTTCTACCTGCCAGTACCTGCCTGATATCCCTCCAATTCCCTCCATATACTCATCCAGATGCTTTTTAAATGTTGCAATTGTACCAGCCTCCACCACATCCTCTGGCAACGCATTCCATACATGTATCACCCTCTGTGTGAAAACGTTGCCCTTTAGGTCTCTTTTATATCTTTCCCCTCTCACCCCAAATCTATGCCATCTAGTTCTGGACTCCCTGACCCCAGGGAAAAGACTTTGTCTATTTATCCTATCCATGCCCTTCATGATTTTATAACCTCTATAAGGTCACCTTATAAAAGGTCTCTGAATAATAAGTTAAAAGTCACTTCTTGCAGTAACATCTGGAGGAAAAGTGGTTTTCTTTAGGCTGAAAGTGAGTTTTACTGCAGAGAACAGAGAGCTCCTGAGCAGGTGGAAGTCTGAAGACTTCTCCTTGGCCTGTTCACAGCCCCAAGCTGTTCAGTTTCCTGAGTAGCTAAGCAGATAAATCACCAGGGCTGGATGAAGTATAACCCATGATGCTGTGCCAGGCAAAGGAGGAAATATCAGGGACACTGGCAATAATTTTCAATTCTTCACTGGCCACAGTGGAGGTACCAGAGGAAAACCAATATAATACCATTACTCAAGAAAGGACAAATAGATAAACCGGGAAACTATAGGCCAGTTAGTCTAATGTCAGAGAAGGAGAAACTATTAGAAGCAATTCTGAGGGACAGAATTAGTCTGATTTTGGAGAGCCAGGGACCATTCAAGAACAGTCAACATGGTTTTGTTAAAGGGAGATAATGTCTGACCAACTAGTTTGAATTATATGAAGAGGTGACCAGGTGTATAGATAAGGGTAATGCATTTGTCATATTCTACTTGGACTGTAGCAAGGCTTTTGATAAGGTTCCACATGGAAGACTAATAGTGAAGATAAGTGCCCATGGGATCCAAGGAAATTTGGCAAATTGGATTAAGAATTGGCTGAGTGGCAGAAGGTGATAGTCAAGATTGTTTTTGTGTCCACAGGGGTTCCACAGGGACCAGTGTTAGAACTCTTGTTGTTGATGGTATGCATAAGTGATTCAGATTTGAATCTGGAATGTTGATCAATAAGTGTGAGGATGATACAAAAATTGGAGGGGTGGTAAATATTAAGACAGATAGTTTTAGATTTCAGGAAGCTGCAGATAGGCTGGTCAGTGGCAAACAGAATTCAGTCTGATAAGAGTATAGAGTCATAGAGATGTACAGCATGGAAACAGACCCTTTGGTCCAACTCATCCATGCCGACCAGATATCCCAACCCAATCTAATCCCACCTGTCAGCACCCAGCCCATATCCCTCCAAACCCTTCCTATTCGTATAGCCATTCAGATGCCTTTTAAATGTTGTAATTGTACCAGCCTCCACCACTTCCTCTGGCAGCTCATTCCATACCCACACCACCCTCTGCGCGAAAAAGTTGTTGCTTACGTCTCTTTTAAATCTTTCCCCTCTCACCCTAAACCTGTGTCCTCTAGTTCTGGACTCCCACATCCCAGTGAAGAGACTTTGTCTATTTATGTCTCTCATGATTTTATAAATGTCTATAAGGTCACCCCTCAGCTCCGGCACTGCAAGGAAAACAGTCCCAGCCTATTCAACCACTCCCTTTTGCTCAAATTCTTAACTCTGGCAACATCCTTGTAATTCTTTTCTGAACCCTTTCAAGTTTCACAACATCCTTCAACCAATGTCCTGTACAGCCGCAACATGACC
>NW_025170378.1:0-1772 GCF_004010195.1 Chiloscyllium plagiosum | reverse complement strand
TATTGTGGGAGCCCTTTCTGAGGAATTGAGGGAGCACTATCTGAGGTATTGAGGGAGCACTTTCTGAGGTATTGAGTGAGAAATATCTGAGGTATTGAGGGAGCACTTTCTGGGGTACTGAGGGACCACTTTCTGTGGCATTGAGGGAGCACTGTCTGAGATACTGAGAGAGCACTTTCTTAGGTATTGGGGAGCACTATCTGAGCAATTGAGGGAACACTTTCTGAGGTACTGAGAGCACTTTCTGAGGTACTGAGGGAGCACTTTCTGAGATATTGAGGGAGCACTTTCTGAGGTACCGAGGGAACATTTTCTGTGGTACTGAGCGAGCACTTTCTGTGGTATTGAGGGAGCCCTGTCTGAGGTACTGAGGGAGCACTCTCTGAGGTACTGAGGGAGCACTTTCTGAGGTATAAGTGAGTACTGTCTGAGGTACTGTGGGAACACGTTCTGAGGAATTGAGTGAGCACTGTCTGAGGTACTGAGAGAGCACATTCTGAGGTATTGGAGGAGCACTGTCTGAGGTACTGAGAGAGCACCTTCTGAGGAATTGAGGGTGCACTGTCTGAGGTACTGAGGAATCACTTTCCGACATACTGAGGAAGCACTTTCTGAGGTTTTGAGGGAGCACTATCAGAGCTATTGAGGGAGCACTTTCTTCGATATGGAGGGAGCACTTTCTTAGATATTGATGGAACCCTTTCTAGGGTACTGAGGGAGCACTATCTGAGGTATTGAGGGAGATATTTGGGTGAACTATCTGAATATTGAAGGAGAACGATATGAGATATTGAGGCAGAACTATCTGAGGTATTGAGGGAACACTTTCTGAGGTACTGAGCGAGCACTTTCTGAGGTATTGAGGGAGTACTTTCTGAGGTATTGAGTGAGCACTATCTGTGGAATTAAGGGAGCTTATCTGAGGTACTGTGAGAGAAATATCTGAACGATTGTGGGAGCACGTTCTGAGGTATTGAGGGAGTACTATCTGAGGTATTGAGGGAGAACTATATGAAATATTGAGAGAGCACTTTCTGAGCTATTGAGTGTGCACTATCTGAGGTACTGAGGGAGATATTTGGGTGAACTACCTGAATATTGAAGGAGAACGATATGAGATATTGAGGGAGAACTATCCGAGGTACTGAGGGAGCACTTTCTGAGGTATTGAGGGAGCACTTTCTGAGGTATTGAGTGAGCACTATCTGAGGAATTAAGGGAGCATTATCTGAGGTACTGTGAGAGAAATATCTGAACTATTGTGGGAGCACGTTCTGAGGTATTGAGGGTGCACTATCTGAGAAACTGTGGGAGAACTATATGAGATATTGAGGGAGAACTATCCGAGGTATTGAGGGAGATATATCTGAGGTATTGAGGGAGCACTTTCTGAGGGATTGAGGGAGCACTTTCAGAGGCATTGACGGGGCACTTTCTGAGGTACTGAGGGAACATTTTCTGTGGTACTGAGCGAGCACTTTCTGTGGTATTGAGGGAGCCCTGTCTGAGCTACTTTGGGAGCACTCTCTGAGGTACTGAGGGAGCACTTTCTGAGGTATTAAGGGAGCACTGTCTGAGGTACTGTGGGAACACATTCTGAGGAATTGAGTGAGCACTGTCTGAGGAACTGAGAGAGCACATTCTGAGGTATTGGAGGAGCACTGTCTGAGGTACTGAGAGAGCACTTTCTGAGGTTTTTAAATGAGCACTGTCTGAGGTACTGAGCGAACACTTTGAGATATTGAGGGAGCACTTTCTGAGGTACTGAGGGA
>NW_025170377.1:0-1772 GCF_004010195.1 Chiloscyllium plagiosum | reverse complement strand
AGATGGTTGTGTGTTTATGAAATGAGCTGCTAGAGGAAGTGGTGGACGTTGGTACAATTATAATATTTAAATCGAAACTTGATGAATACGTGAATAGGAGAGTTTTAAATGCAAATGAACCAAATGCTGGCAAATTGGATTAGATTAATTTAGGACATCTGGTTGTCATGGGCAAGTTGGAACGAAGGGACTTATTCTTTACCATATGTTTTTCTGACTCTGACTCGAAGTGTGAAGGCATTGACTTTCGAAGACAGATGCAAGAAGAATTAATACAGTAACAGGCAGGACCCTTAGGATCATTGATATGCAGACGAAACATAGGATGCAAATCCATTGCCTGAAATTAGCAACAAAACAGATAACGAGGTAAAGAAGACATGCAAAGCGGTTGGCTTCATCAGTCAGTACGCTGAAAGTAAATGTTGGCAAAGTATGCAGCAGCTGTAAAAATAAGTTACTTCCATCACACTTGATGCGTTGTGTGCAGCTTTGTTTGCTGTACCACAGCAAGGACATGGTTGCCTCTGAGAGAGTGTGCAAAAGCGTTACTAGGATGCTGCCTGGATTAGGGTGCATTTGCCATGAATAGATGTTAAATAAAACAATGCCGGTTTCACGTGAGTGTCAGAGCTTAAGTCGTGACTTGATCGAGGTCGATAAAATTATGAATGGCATGAACAGAGTAAATTGCACGGTCTTCTTCACGGTCTAGAAATATCAGAAACCAGGATTAAGATGAGAAGGATTAACTTTAACATGTGAAGCAAGATTATTTTTAAGTAAAGAATGATATGTGCCTTTAACACGTTGCCAGCTAGTGAGGAGGTGTGAGAAACAGACACGACAGCAACACTTCAGAGTAATTTGGGCAGTAACATGAGTGCATAGGAAATGGAGGGTTTATGAAAATGTTCAGATGAATGGGATCAGTTCTGAAACGCATTACATGTCTGCACAGATACGACGGGCCCACGGGTCTGTTCCTTTGCAGTCCTGCTTTGTGTTTGAAATCATAATGGAGGAACATGTAGATGTAAGTGTGAGAGCGAGAATTTAAGCGGTCAATTAGAATCTGAGATGGAGAGGGGGAGGAAGAAGAGACATGAAGAAAGACTGAGAGAGAGAGAGAGAGAGAGAGAGGAGAGTTAAAGGATGTTTGAGAGGAAGTGATGAGAGGAGAGATGAATAATCGGTAGACCCTTTGCCAACATCTTTTCGAGCTCCAGCATCGTTTAGAGTGCAGCACACATAATGAACTGTTGGTTAACTTGTATTTACAAGTTTGGGTGGGACATTGATGTTACCCGCGTCATGACCACATATTTGTTCATCATAAGGATGGATCAGTCTTTTATTAAATATGATAAAATAATCTTCTCTCAACTTGTCTGGAAATGAGGCAAACTCAAAATCGATACAGTATTGTTAGTAAAAACGACAGATTTACCCCCAATAAAGTTTGCGTGGGACATTGATGTTACCCTCCTCCGATCATTTCTTTGTTTGAACCTCACTGTTAGATGTGATCAGCCATTTACATTGGCCCAAGCACATTCTGATTTGTGCCGTTCACTCCCCTCAGAGCATTCTTTATGTGGTGTTCAATTTCCAGGATGTCGGATAGGTTGGCCGAGGGAGGATACTCGGTGGAATGTCAGCAAGGGCCCCCGTTCCCAGGTCTGAGCGTACTTAGTGAAATCTTGCAGAGTTAGGAGTCAACAGTGAGTACGTCCACTGCCAGTCTTTTCGGACCGTGGACACCACTGCAA
>NW_025170376.1:0-1772 GCF_004010195.1 Chiloscyllium plagiosum | reverse complement strand
GTGGAAAGGTGTGTAGAAGATAGAACATAGAAAGAAAAAAGGTACAGCACAGAATAGGCCCATGATGTTGTGGCGAAGATTATTCTTAATCTAAACTAAAGTAACCTAATCTACACACGCCTCAATTTACTGCTCTCGATGTACATGTCCATCAGTCACTCAACTGTCCCTAATGTCTGCTTCCACCACCGCTGCTGGCAACGCATTCCATGCATTCACAACTCTCTGTTTAAAGAACCTACCTCTGACGTCTCCTCTGCATCTTCTTCCTAACACCTTAAAACTATGATCCCTCGTGCCAGTCAATCCTGCACTGGCGAAAAGTCTCTGACGATCAACTCTATCCATGCCTCTCATTACCTTGTATACCTCAATCAGGTCACCTCCTTTTCTCCTTCTCTCCAGAGAGAAAAGGCCGAGTTTGGTCAACCTCGCTTGGTAAGACATGCCTTCAAGTCCAGGCAACATCCTGGTAAGATTTCTTCGTACTGTCTCCAAAACATCCGAATCTTTTCTATTATAGAGCGATCAGAACTCGACACAATATTGAAAGTGTGGTCTCACCAGGGTTTTTGCCAGTCTGTTAATTGTCCACTCAAAGGGATGATTAACCTCCTGATACATTAAATTGTGCATAACGTTTTACGTGACACCTTTTGGATGTTATTTCAACTGTCTGATCACATTTACCTATTACCATTTGCCCATGGCCCAGGAAATAAAGCGGCAATCAATTGTTTCGCCATGCTGGGAATGTGCTCTTCCCAAGCACATGTACTTTAGGAAAATGAAGACAAGCAGAGTCCTTGAACAATATGAGGATAACGGAAAAGAAATTCTACAAAGTGTTAGGAGGACTAAACGGGGTCATAAAAAGATCTTGGCAAACAATATCAAGGGAGGTCCCAAGTTTTTTTAAACGTATATAAGGAGCAAGAGGCTGGCCAGGAAAAGGGTAATCCACTCAATGACAAAGAAGGAAATTTTTGCGTGGAACCAGGGAACGTGAGTTAGATTCCTGAATGAATAGTTTCATTCACCAAGGAGAAGGGTATAGTGAACGTTGAGTCTTCAGAGTGGTGTGTTGATATACCAGGGCATGTCTATTGTTAAAAAAAGGTATTGGTCTATTGAAAAGCATCAAGGTAGACAAGTCCCCAGGGCCGAATGACATTTATTCCAGCATACTGAGGGAAGTGAGTGAGGAAATTGCTGGGGCCTTATATGAAACCTTCGTATCCTCTTTAATCACAGGCGAGATCTCAGAGGGTCAGAGAACAGCCACTGTTGTTCTTTTGTTTAAAAAGGGCAACCATTATAATGCAGGACCCTGCAGGCTGGTGAGGCTGGGTGGTATGAAAATTATTGGAAAAGATTCTCAGAGTTAGGATTTATTCACATCTAGGAAAATATCGACTTATTAGCGACGGACAGCATGATTGTGTATGGGGGAGTTCGTGTCTCACACATTTTGTTGCTTTTTTTTAGAAAGGATGACAATGATGATTAATGAGGGCAGAGCAACAGATGCTAGGAGAAAGTGAGGACTGCAGATGCTGGAGACCAGAGTTGAAAAATGCGGTGCTGGAAAAACACAGGATTCCTGAAGAAGGGCTTCTGCCCGAAACGTCGATTCTCCTGCTCCTCGGATGCTGCCTGGCCTGCTGTGTTTTTCCAGCACCACATTTTTCAACAGACGAATAGATATTGCCGACATGGACTTCAGCAAGGCCTTCGAAAAGGTCCCTTAAGGTAGGGTGATAAAGAAGGTG
>NW_025170375.1:0-1772 GCF_004010195.1 Chiloscyllium plagiosum | reverse complement strand
GTTATTTTGAGATGAGTTACAATGGAACGGACAAGCACCCAACCTTCCCACCATGGACTCCAATAAAGTTACACTTTAACACCATGTTCATTCAGTTCACAGCCGCTCAGGGCTGGGGAATAAGACAGTGACTACCCATGAGAAAGGCCATTGAAATTTGTCTGAAATGTAATCTTAACACTTCGTGCAAAACTGTGCTCGTTTTCACATTTTTCAAAGGATGACATGAACAGGGTGCTATTTTTGGTCAGACCATAAACATTTCTACTCAAGAAATGCAGAATTGTTTAGCTGAAGATTGAGAAATGGTGACAGGGCATTCTTCATGAAATCTTATTTTAGTTACTTATATACACTTAAGGATAAAGGGGTAAAAAATGTCAAACAATTCATACACGTACAATTCAGATACATTTTGCAATTTTCCTCAGTGACAGTCACATTCACAAGACAACTTTCCTTTAGAGACTTGCAGTCAACCTAATTCCAGGCTGAAAATCTCTCAAGACAAAAACGTCCCTTCACAGAGATGACTTTTAATTATCAATGTAATTTCTACCTGTTAACATTACATGATAAGCAGCAATATCTTCCAAAATGTAAATATTTCACATGCACATCATTTCTACAGAGACATTCTTTCCACATACTTCAACTTTGGATAGATCCTGAGGTTTGATATCATATCAGCAAAGTCCCAAAATGCATTTAAAATATCAGTGATTCATAAACACTATAGTAAAACCATGGCAATGTTAATGTCAATTAATTTATATTAAATTTTGCCCTGAAATGTTTCATTCAACCAGGAAATAAAGTATGTTTGGTCAACAATTCAAAGTCTTTACCTACAGTTTGCCATCAAAATATATGTCGGATACACAGGCAACAGAAAGATTGGAATAAATTTGGATTGTAACCGAGTTTGTCCCATGACAATACCTTTACATTTCCTCTCTGAACACTCTGCCCATATTCTCCCATATTATTCCAATACAGATCAGCATTGGCTCAAGAAACATTACCTCAGTTTTATGACAGGACACATTGAAGTCTTCAGAAACAACACCGTGGTAAACAGTTCCAATCACAATTTCTGCCCCTCCATCTTCTGATTGGACTGTAGTGATTTGTTCATTGTTCTCCCATTTCCCATTTACAACTCCTCAAAACACAGTTCTTGTTCCTTCACTTGCCCCATATATTTTGCCTTGCGTTCTCATACTTTTTGCAATCGGATCTCTCCTCTCTTCAGAGCTATAAAGCTTGCAACAGTCCAACAAAGTCGCTTACCAGCACATTCACATGTGCATAAAGGAATGGGGGATAAGTGCTGGCTTTGGCAGCGATGCACAAATTTAATTAAATCATTTACTAATAGTCAATAAGTCAAATTATTAAAAAATTGTGCTAATTATCTTAATAACAACAGCATTTGATAACCAACAGATCTGTTTTAGTTTGATTCTTCCCTAAGTTCACAAGCATACTAATATTTCCTTGTCTAACTGCACCTTTGATGATCAGAAATTATTTACCAATACTAATGGAGAAAGTTAACAAATTGCTTTCAGTTGTACAGTATCTGCTCCAGTGCCAGACCACATTCAGAATAATCGTACAAATCACATCCTGTAAAAAGAAGCTCTCCAGCACGGCACAACATTTCACAACAGCAGCCGGATTTCTTAGGCTCTGTGTAGACAATTACAGTGTAAGTAGGTTAAACAATGAAGTATATTTCAGAGGATCAATACAGGGGAACTGCTCGA
>NW_025170374.1:1618-1772 GCF_004010195.1 Chiloscyllium plagiosum | reverse complement strand
ATCTCACTCTCACTGATCTCACTCTCACTGATCCTACTCTCACTGATCTCACTCTCGCTGACCTTACCTCGCTGATCTCTCTGTCACTGATCTCACACTCGTTGATCTCACTCTTGTTGATCTCACTCTCGTTGATCTCACTCTCACTGATCTC
>NW_025170374.1:0-1539 GCF_004010195.1 Chiloscyllium plagiosum | reverse complement strand
CTCTCGCTGATCTCAATCTCATTGATGTCTCTCTCACTGATCTCTCTCTCACTGATCTCACTCTCACTGATCTCACTGTCACTGATCACACTCTCGCTGATCCCACTCTCATATATCTCACTCTCACTGATCTCAATCTCATTGATGTCTCTCTCACTGATCTCTCTCTCACTGATCTCACTCTCACTAATCTTGCTCTCACTGATCTCTCTCTCACTGAACACACTCTCGCAGATCTCTCCTTCGCTGATCTCAATCTCATTGATATCACTCTCACTGATCTCACTCTCACTGATCTCACTCTCAATTCTCACCTCGCTGATCTCACCTCGCTGATCTCACTCTCACTGACCTCACTCTCACTGATCTCACTCTCACTGATCTCTCCCTCACTGATCTCACTCTCACTGACCTCACTCTCACCGATCTCACTCTCACTGATCTCACGCTCACTGATCTCTCTCTCACTGGACTCTCTCTCTCACTGACCTCACTCTCACTGACCTCACTCTCACTGACCTCTCTCCACTGATCTCAACCTCACTGATCTCAACCTCACTGATCTCAACCTCACTGATCTCACTCTCACTGTTCTCTCTCTCTCACTGACCTCACTCACACAGATCTCACTCTCTCAGATCTCACTCTCTCAGATCTCACTCTGACTGATCTCACTCTCACTGATCTCTCTCTCGCTGATCTCTCTCTCGCGGATCTCACTCTCACTGATTTCTCTCTCTCTCACTCCACTCTGACCTCACCCCGCTCTGGCCTCACTGCACTCTGACCTCATCCCACTCTGACCTCACTCCACTCTGACCTCACTCCATTCTGATCTCACTCCTGACCTCACTTCACTCTGATCTCAAACCCACTCTGTCCTCAAACCCACTCTGACCTCACCACACTCTGACCTCACTCCAGTCAGACCTCACCGCACTCTGACCTCTCCGCACTCTGACCTCACTCCAGTCAGACCTCACCGCACTCTGGCCTCACCGCACTCTGACCTCACCACACTCTGACCTCACTCCAGTCAGACCTCACCGCACTCTGACCTCACCGCACTCTGACCTCGCCGCATTCTGACCTCACTCCACTCTGACCTCACCCCATTCTGACCTCACCCCACTCTGACCTCACTCCACTCTGACCTCTCTCCACTCAGTCCTCAGTCAACTCTGACCTCACTCCACTCTGACCACACCCCAATCTGACCTTACCTGACCCTGACCTCATCCCACTCTAACCTCACCCCACTCTGACCTCAGTCATCTCTGACCTCAGTCCACTCTGACCTCACTTCACTCTGACCTCAGTCCACTCTGACCTCAGTCCACTCTGACCTCAATCCAGTCTGACCTCAGTCCAGTCTGACCTAACCCCATTCTGACCTCACCCCACTCTGACCTCAGTCCATTCTAACCTCAGTCCATTCTGATCTTGCCCCTGCTGATCTCACTCTAGCTGATCTCACTCTCACTGATCACACTTTCACTGATCTCTCTCTCACTGATCTCACTCTCACTGATCACACTT
>NW_025170373.1:0-1772 GCF_004010195.1 Chiloscyllium plagiosum | reverse complement strand
CAGTGTACTCAGTGTCCTGGCGTTAACTGCATAGTTTTCATTAACAATTGATCTCCCAAAGTGCAGCATCACACAATTACCCGGATTAAACTCCACCTGACAGTTTTTACTGATCTATATTCCATTGCAGTCTTTGACAATCTTCTACACTATCCACAATTCCACCAATGTTTTAGTTAACTGCAAATTTACGAACCCAACCAACTACATTTTCATACAAATCATTCATATGTATCACAAACAGTGGAGTTCTCAGTACAGATTTGTGCTGGTCGTGGACCTCTGGCCACAAAAATACTATTCCACGCCTACCCTCTACCTTCTACGGGCAAGCCAATTCTGAATCCAAGCAACAAAGTCACAGTGGATCCCATGCATCTTAATCTACTAGATGAACCTACCATGAGGGACCTTGTTAAAAAAGCCTTATTAAAAAGCATGTAGACAACATCCACTGCTCTATCCACATCGACTACCTTTGTCACCTACTCAAAAAATTCAACCAAGTAAGACATGATCTACTCCACACAAAACCATACTGATTGTCCCTAATTAGGCCACGCTTTTCCAAAAGCATATACATTCTAAGTATTCTCTTCAACAGCTTCCCAACCACTGATCAGAAACTCACTGGTCTATAGTTTCTTGGATTACCCCTATCTCCCTTCTTGAACAGAAAAACAACATTTGCTACTTGCCAGTCTTCCAGGATCTGTCGAATGGCTAGCGAGGATGCAAAGCTCATCAAGGCCTTAGCAACCTGCTCTTTCCTCTGAGGTAGAAACCATCAGGCTCTGGAGATTCCTTCACCTTAATGATCATCAAGAGGTCGAACACTTCTTTCTTGATCTCAATATGCCTTAGCATGTTTGCATTCTCTGCATTAATTTCACTATCCACCATATCCTTCTCCTGGAGAATACCAATGAATGCTCCCTCCTTTATCCATGAGTGGTCCTACCTTCTCCCCAGTTATCCTCTTATTAATATGTGTGTAGAATACTCTTGCGATACTCTTTAACCCTAATTGCCAAAGTCATTTCACAGCACCTTCTTGCTCTCTTAATTCCCTGCTTGGGTTATTTCTGCTTTTTTATATTCATCACAGGTGCGGCCCAATTTTACCTTTCTAAAACCTTCCATATGCTTCTTTTTCACCCTTGGACTAAATTCACACTTTTTCTTGTTATCCAAGGCTCCCTTATATAGCCTTGCCCTTCCTCCCCCCCGGAACATGCTGTTCCCAATATTAACACCCTGCGAACTCTATTCCAAACTTTCCTCGAACTCAAAAAAATCCATTAACCGTCACTCTCTCTTTTTCCCATCACACAGTTAATGTTGTATTCATGTTGCCCCTCCTTGTTGTACCACGAATGACAATCTTCCTCAAGTCTGTTGCGTGGCACCTTCACAAAATTCATGTAAACCCCATCAGTAGATTGCCCTCATCAGCACTTTGTTAAGTCATCAAAAACATCTTAATCTACTAGATGAACCTACCATGAGGGACCTTGTTAAAAAAGCCTTATTAAAAAGGATGTAGACAAAATCCACTGCTCTATCCACCTTTGTCACCTACTCAAGAAATTCAACCAAGTGAGTAAGACATGATCTACTCCACACAAAACCATACTGATTGTCCCTAATTAGGCCACGCTTTTCCAAAAGCATATACATTCTAAGTATTCTCTTCAACATCTTCCCAACCACTGATCAGAAACTCACTGGTCTATAGCTTCTTGGATTATCCCTAACTCCCTTCTTGAACA
>NW_025170372.1:0-1772 GCF_004010195.1 Chiloscyllium plagiosum | reverse complement strand
AGTTTGCTAAACAGTATCTGAAGAGCACAACATGGAATGAAGCAGGTGGCAGATAAAAACGCTGAAAGTTTGAAGATTTCTCGTGGGGCTGACGTATCAGTATTGCCACCAGTGGTAGGAAATCCCTTCAAAGCCAGGTTTAGTGGACCCTTTCAAATTAAAAAAAATGTGGAGTCAGTTAAGCTATCAAGTAAAGATACTGGAGCTGACAAAAAACTTTATCGAGTATTTCATATGGATGAATAATGCACCAGCCAAATTTAAGACTCAGGAACAGAGTTATGGCCAGATGAACAATTTGTGCAGGTTATCTGTATGATGTAGTGATCTTTAGTAAGTGTATGAAAGCTCACATGTTACAGTTGGCAGAGCATGTTGAAGGATTACAAGAAGCAAACTTGGCAATAAACTTAAAGAAAACAGAATTCGCGAAGGCAGAGGTGATGTTCTTGGGACATTACATTGGACATGGAAGTTTGACCCCATGGAACACAAACACGAAGGGCTTTGAGTACTTTCCACGACCATCCTCGAAGAAAGAGGTGGTTCAATTTTGGAACTGAGTGGATTCGATCGGAAGTTTGTTGCAAACCTCAGCAGCGTATTGGCACCACTGATGGATTTATTAAAGAAGAACATAGAATTGTGGTGGACAGAGCAATGCCAGGAGGCATTTGAGAATGTTAAAGCATGATTAATCACCTCGCCAGTTTTCGTGACACCAAATATTTTGAAACCCTTTGAAAATAGTATTTGATACAAGGGGTATAGGGCTCGGAGATGTGTTGATACAGAATGATGATGATGGAATGAAATGGCCAATTGGCTAGTTGTCGAAAAAACTCAATATCCACCAGAAAAAAAATAAAAATCTCCATTATTGAAAAAGAATGATTAAGTTTCGCACTGGCCTGACAATATTTTAATGTTTATATGAAAAACAAATTTTCGGAGATGGTTGTGGACAACGATAAACCTCCCGCATTTTTTGGAATATTTGAAGACTAGAATATGAGAGTATTTCATTTGAGTCTTATCTTACCGACTTTAAACTTACAAAAGGTACATGCTGTGGGTCCTAAAATGTGAAAGCAGATGCGTTATCGCCGATTTAAAGGAAAAAGGTTTGACTTATTCCAGTGTTTTATAGGTGTGCAGAATTAATATGAATGATATAACTGTGATTAATACTTTTCTATTTCATAATAATGGGATTAAGAATTAGAGGCAAAGAAACAAAGCCATCTTTTCATTCTGCTGGTTCATTTTTTTTTATCTGAAGGCGTAAGGTTTTATGAGGCCAAAAACACGTCCGGTCACTTTAAGACAGAATGGGTTTTGCTGAATAGAAAGTACAGCCACAGATGCCAGCTAAAGGTCAGACTGTTCACATGTCAGTATTAGCTGGGAAATGGATACCTAGGTTTCGGTTGCTGTTTTGACAGCAGTTCAAATGCAACCAAAGAGTTTAAATAACGCTCAGGTACCAGAGGCCAACGGAACTTGAATATTATTGTTAGAACACCTGGAAATCAATCAAATTATGAGAATTATTGTATCATGGGGTGTATATAAACCCACCATTTTGAACACGAGAGGGGCTGCTGTAGAGCAGGAGTGCGATCTGGCCATTTAAACACTGTCCATCAAGGATACAGGTTCATGTCAAACCTACTTGCAGTAAAACAAAACATGACCCAGAGAGATCAGCAGCTGGAAAAGTAAACTCAGCGGGGAAGGTAGAGACTGTGTGGCCTTGAGATTGCAATGTT
>NW_025170371.1:0-1772 GCF_004010195.1 Chiloscyllium plagiosum | reverse complement strand
GGGAAACCAAAGGATTGGGAACTTGCAAAGACCTATAGAGAGCAACAACAAAAAATATAAGGAGGGTCACGATGAAATATGAGGGTAAGCTAGCCAGACATATCAAGGAATACTGCAGGAGTTTCTTCAGATACATAAAGGGCAAAAGAGAGGAATAAGTGACATTGGATCACTGGAAAATGACACTGGAAAGATGTGATGGGGAAAAGGAAATGGCTGAGGAATTGAATAATTATTCTGCGTCAGTCTTTATTGTGGAAGACATGATTAATATCTCAAAATATCAAGAGAGGGTAGGGACAGAGCTCAGTGTGGTGGCCATCACCAAAGACATCAACTTCATCAATCCTGATCTGTTCCAGCCTGTTTCCCAGCTCCTCAAAATTCTCATTCACAACAAGGTCCCTTTCCTTAGTGAAAGCCGAAGCAAAAATCTCATTTAGGGCTTCCCCTATCTGCTCAGACTCCACACACAAGTTCCCTACACTATCCCTGAGCAGCCCTACCTTCCTGCACCTCACATAAGCTGTGTTCTTCCTTTTGACAAGAAGCTCCCCTGTTATCGACAACATTCCTCACATATGAGTAAAATGCCTTTGGGGTCTCCCCAGTCCTTCCTGCCAAGCCTTTTTTATGATCCCTCCTGGCTTTCCTCAGTCCATTTCTGAGCTCCATTCTCGTAAACCTGTAATCTTCTAAAGCTGAGCTCGATCCTTGCTTCCTGCACCTCACATAAGCTGTGTTCTTCCTTTTGACAAGAAGCTCCCCTGTTATCGACAACAAAGGCTCCTTAATCTTACCCCTTCTTACCTGTCTGAGTGGAACAAATTTGTGCATCACTCGCAACAACTGCTCCTTAAATAGTCTCCACATGTCTGCTGTGCCCTTTCTGTGGGACAATTGCTCCCAATCTGTACTTCCCAATGCCCTAATTTCCTTTTCCTCAATTAAATATTTTCCCTCGGTAACTGCTCCTTTCGCTCTCCAAATCTATGTAAATGTGAGGCAGTTGTGGTCACTGTCACCAAAGTGCTCTCCCAGCATAAGATCTGACACCTGTCCTGGCTCATTGCCGAGCACCAAATCCAAAATGGCCTCTCCCCTTGTCGGCCTGTCTACAAACTGAGTAAGGAAACCCTCCTGAACACACCTGACAAAAACGGCTCCCTCCAAACCATCTGCACTAAGGAGGTTCCAGTCAATATTGGGAAGTTTGAAGTCACCCATCACAATAACCCTGCTACATCTGCATTTTTCCAAAATCTGTCAGCCTCTGAATTCTTCAATCTCTCTACTGCAATTAGAAGGTCTGTAGAAAACCCCCAATGAGGTGGCTGCTCCCTTGTTATTCCTTACGTCTACCCATACTGACTCAGAAGACAAACCTTCCTCAACAGCCTTCGTTTCTGTAGCTGTGACGCACTCTTTGATTAGCAATGTCACACCCCCTCCCCTTTTTCCACCCTCCCTATTCTTTTTAAATGTTCTAAACCCTGGAACATCTACCTACCATCCCTGCCCCTGTGAAACCCACATCTCCATTCTGGCCTCAACATCATAGTTCCAAGTACTGATCCACGCTGTCAGTTCATCACTCTTATTTCTGACACCCCTGGAGTCTGTTCAGAGAAGGTTCATGAGAATGGCCTCAGGAATGAAAAGCTTAACAGATGAGGAACGTTGCAGGACTCTGGGTCTTCACTCGATGGAGTTCAGAAGGAGGAGGGGGAATACAATTGGATGTTGGAATACTGAATGGATGTTGGGAAGAT
>NW_025170370.1:0-1772 GCF_004010195.1 Chiloscyllium plagiosum | reverse complement strand
GAGGGCTGCTCCTTCATCAAGTTTATGTAGAGTGTAAGATTGGAAAACACAGAATTTATACCAAGCGTTTACAGTGTGATATATTGAGAAAGACCTGAATTGTTTGTTAAGCCTTTCATCTTTTAGAATGAACATGTTGGTTTCAGTTTTTTTTCATGTGTAAACCCCAGAACCTTTTGTTAAAGCTTAATTCTCAAGGAAACTTCAATAATAGGTGTCATGTCAGCTCCGAAAATGAATTGAAGGTGTAAGGTTATCGTTTGTCTATGTCTCAATGTTCAGCTAAATGTAGTAGGGAATAGATAATAAAGGAACCACAAAAATGTGATGCAAGAAGGGAATGCTAGCATTTCTGATGAGCGAAAACTTTACTGTAGTACTTGGAATTTATATTCGTGACGGATTGTCCAGTGAGCTGTAAGGGTAGAACTCATAAATAAGAAGGGGGTGATCCCATTTATGGTATTGTAATGTAGGCCACACAAATCCAATTGTCAATGGGAATATAGAAACAAACATGTCGAGAGATCACAGAGTTTAAAGTTTCCATTCATAGAGTGGTCTTCCACAGTGTTAAGTGATTGCAAAGATAGATATTCGTTCAGAGTGTTGAGGAAAAAAATAAATCACAAACAGCAGCCCTATTAAAGAAGTGGCACAATTCGATATTCTCTTCAGAAATAAAACATGGCAAGTGGTTGATGTGTCTGTGGGTGAGCATTTTGGCTTCGGTGATCATAATTCTCTTCGCTTTAAAATAGTTACACAACTTTCAAAAGTTACGTTTGTTGAATTGGGAAGGGTATTTTTGGTATTATTTAGACGGAATTTTGAACAACTGATAGGGTGTGTCTATCCACAGCTAAACAGACGTCTGCAGGGTAGGAAAATGCCAGAAACCGAGATACTCAGAGGTCAGGCAAAGAATATTCTTGTCTTAGAAAGGATATTATCAAGTTAGGGATCGTTCAGAAGAGATTTATCTGGTATATAGATTCGATTACTTTATAGTGTGGAAACAGGCCCTTCGGCCCAACAAGTCCACCCCGACGCGCAACCCACCCTACACCTAACACTACGGGTAATTTAGCATGGCCAAATCACCTGACCTGCACATCTTTGGACTGTGGGAGGAAACCGGAGCACCCGGAGGAAACCCACGCAGACACGGGGAGAATGTGCAAACTCCAGACAGTCAGTCGCCTGAGGCGGGAATTAAACCCGGGTCTCTGGCGCTGTAAGACAGCAGTGCTAACCACTGTACCACCGTGCCGCCCACAAGTATGTTGCATGGTACTGAAGGCTTGAGTAATAACACTTTTTACTGGCGCGTCGAAGATGCAGAGATAATCTAATCAGGGTTATAAAATCATTAGGGTAATAGGTAGGATAAATGATAGTTTTCTTTTCCCTGTAATGAGAGATTTCTAAACTGGATGCATAATTTTAAAGTGATAGTTGAGAGATTTTAATAAAAAGAAAATAGGGACAATTTATTTGATACAGAGATTTTTTCGCAAGTGAAAGTGGGGGATATGTGCAGATAAACGTTTACAAGCCATTTAGATAAATAATTAAAGATAAAATGTATGAAGGGGCACTGGTCACGAGCAAACAGTCATGACAAGTGTAGTTTGGGATTACAATCAACATGGATTGTTTCAACCGAAATGTCTGTTTACTTGCTGGATGACTCCATGATTCAATGAATGTATTGTGAAGAGCACGGCTACCGCAAGTAGTGGATATTGTTTGCCTGGAGAGATTTTGGC
>NW_025170369.1:0-1772 GCF_004010195.1 Chiloscyllium plagiosum | reverse complement strand
GACTACCAGACATCTCTAGGCCTGTGTTTAACTCAGGACAGCCTCCAATATGTTAGATGACACTAAAGTAAAGGTAAAGCTGCCATAGTCCTAGTAAAGTTGAAACTTTATTGCTGGAACAGCACAGCAGGTCACGCAGCATCCAGGGAACAGGAGATTCGACGTTTCGGGCACAGGCCCTTCTTCAGGAAATGAAGAAGGGCCTGTGCCCGAAACGTCGAATCTCCCATAGTCCTAGTAAACCAAGGGCTGCTCTCCCATTGGAGAGAGACAAATGGTGGTGGTTTAACCTGAGGGTCACCACTCCTCAGGCGAGGGAAGAGGTTAACCTCAGCTGGTGGGGAATTGAACCCATACCATTGGCATCACTACATCATAAACTGGCTGTCCTGCCAACTAAGCTAACCAGTTCTCCTGTTGACCATAATCATGACACACACACAGTCAGAGGCTGGGTATTTAATAGTGAGTAATTCATCTCCTGATTCCCTCAAGCCTCTTTACCATTTCCTAGGCACACATCAGGAGTATGAAAGCAGCTCAAAGGGCCCTAATAGCATGGTGGGAGCTCCTTGACCAAAATGAAGACAATGGATCACCACCATTTTCTCAAGGGCAGTTATGGATGGGCAACTAATGCAGGCTTTCTCAATGATGCCCATACTCTGTGAAGGAATATGTCAAATATTCCTGCAGATTTCTCCTATTGCTTATTGTGAATAATTTCACCAGATATAGAGGTACTATAATGGCTCAACAATTTAATTACGAGGCACATTGTCAGTATTTGGAAATTTGATTTGATTCAATTTGTTTTATTATTGTCACGTGTGCTGAGGTACAGTGAGAAATGTAGTCTTATGTGCTTTACAGGCAGATCGTACTGTACAAGTGCATCCAGCTAACAGAAGAGAGCAGGATACAATGTGTAACAGCTGCCAAGAGGTGCAGAGAGAGATCAACATTAACAGTAAAAACGTTCATTCAAAAGTCTGACAACAGCAGGGAAGACGCTGTCCTTGAATCTTTTGGTACACGTATACAAAATTTTTTTTATCTTCTGCGCAAAGGAAGAGAGTGGAAGAGAGTATAACCAGGGTGGGACATTCTGTTGGTTGACATCCCAAGGCAGCAGGAAGTATAGATGAAGTTAACGGACGGAAGGCTGGTTTGTGAGATGGATTGGGCTGGGTGTTCACAACTTTCTGTAGTTCTTTGCCATCTTGGGAACAGCAGTTACCAAACCATGCAGTGATGCATCCAAATAGGATGCTTTCTATGGTACATTTATAGAAATTTGTAAGAGGCTTTATGGATTATGCTGAATTTCCTTTGCCTCTTGACGAAGTAGAGGGGTTGTAGTGCTTTCTTGACCATAGTGTCAACATGGGTGGACCAGGACAGATTGCGACGTTCGTCACTCCCAGGGACCTCACACTCTTTACTATCTCCACCTCAGCACCATTGATACAGGGGTGTGCCCTCCACTCCACTTCCTGAAGTCAATGACCAGCTCTTTTGTTTTGTTGACGTGATTGAAGAGATTGTTGTCTCTACATCATGCTACGTCACAACAATCACTGAGTGTAGATTGATTCCCCTCAGACTCATTTTGTCTGACACACTCTTACACCTTCCTGTGTCAGAATCAATATTTGGCTTCCTTTACCAAGCACCTCAGGTTTGGGGGAGCTCCTGACCACTATCAATCTTCACTTGCTCTTACTACTAAAAGTCTGTAGTTATCTCATCATTTCTTCAATCACTTTTCT
>NW_025170368.1:0-1772 GCF_004010195.1 Chiloscyllium plagiosum | reverse complement strand
AAGAAAGAGCAAGAGAAAGAAAGAGAACAGGTAGAAATGGAGAGAGAGGAAAAGAAGAAAGAGAGGGAGCTTGATCATTAGAAATTGGCACTTAGCCTGGAAATTCAGCTTTAACGGATGTAGTTTAGATCAGAGTGGTGCTGAAAAAGCGGGGCAGGTTAGGCAGCATCCCAGGAGCAGGAAAATCGATGTTTCAGGCAAAAGCCATTCATCAGTCCTTTCCTGATGAAGGGCTTTTGCCCGAAATGTTGATTTTTCTGCACCTCAGATGCTGCTTGACCTGCTGTGCTTTTCCAGCACCACTCTGATCTAAACTCTGATTTCTAGAATCTGCAGTCCTCACTTTTGCCTCAGTAAAATGGGGTTGGAGCTGCCTCCCTTCCTGAGGAAAGGAGAGATAATTACAGCAATAATGCAGCATTTACATTTACTGGAAATGCCATATAAATCTTTCGGGATGGTTAAAATTTAATTGAAAATGAAACAGTTTGAATTCTGATTAAAAGCAGAGGAAAGGTAAAAAGAAGAAATCACTTCAGCAGAACAATAAGAAAAAGAATGGATCATGTTATTGAACAAAAGGAAAAGAGAAGAGAGAGAAAAAGAGAGAGAAAGAGCAAGGGAAGAGCAAGAGAAAGAAAAGGAGAGAGAGAAAGAAGAAAGAGAGGGAGCTTGAACTTCAGAAATTGGCACTTCGACAGGGAAGTCAACTTGAAAGGATAGAGCTGAAGGTAAGCTGAGTGAGGACGAGAGTGAGGATGAGCAAAACCATTCCTGAAGAAGGGCTAATGCCCGAAATGTCGATTCTCCTGTTCCCTAGATGCTGCCTGACCTGCTGCGCTTTTCCAGCAACACATTTCCATCTCTGATCTCCAGCATCTGCAGACCTCACTTTCTCCTCAAAACCATGGTAGCCAAAGGCCTGGTGAGAAATATTTAAATATATTCAAGCATTGCCCAAATTTGATGAGAAAGATGTGGAAGCCTTTTTCAACTCATTTGGAAAGATAGCTAAACAAATGTGATGGCCAGTGACCATGTGGGTTTTGTTGATCCAAACAAAACTTGCAGGTAGAGCTAGTCAGGTATTCGCATCACTATCAGAGGAGCTATCTGGGGCATAAGAGGAGGTGAAGAAAGCCATCTTAGGTGCAGATGTGATTGTGCCAGAGGCCGACAGGCAATATTTCAGGAATGTAAGGAGGTAACATACCAACAAAGTAATTTTGAGAGGTGGATAAGGGCATTAAAAACTGAGCAAGTCTGTGACTCTCTTCGAGAGACAATTATTTTGGAGGAGTTTAAAAAAATTTTAAATTCACTTTCTGAAGTTATGAGAACTAATGTGGAAGAGCAGAGAGTTAAAATGGCAAAATAACAGCTGAAATGGCTGATGATTATAAGTTGGTTCATAAATCAAAGTTTGGCTTCCAAAATCAATTTCAATCCATGGAGGATAGAAATTGGGGAAAAGAGAAATCCTCGCGTGGGAAGGGAAAGGTAGATCTCAGTGATGATCATAAGGATAACTTGCCACAGGTTAAAAAGGAAATCCTTGAAGGGGAAAGAGAAATTAAAAAGCTTCAGGATTTTCACCGCAATAAAGAAGGCCACATGAAATCACAGTGTTGGTGGGTGAGGAAAAGGGTGAGGAAGCCAGATATTGAAAAACAGGATAAGCCAGTGACTTTTTTTTGGAGTGGTAACAGAAAGCACAATGGAGGCTAGATAGCTGCATAAGAATGTACAATCTGATCGGAGGTTGGTTAAGG
>NW_025170367.1:0-1772 GCF_004010195.1 Chiloscyllium plagiosum | reverse complement strand
CCAGACAGAATCCGCCAAGTTCAGTTATTAATGCGATTTTTGGTTGCCGTTTGCTGCTGGTTACTTCACATAAATTCTACTGTGTGATCCATGTAGTAATCTCTGACCATTCACAGAGAAGTACAATTTTACTTTGATACTGGAGAATGTGAAGGTGACATGTATTGGATATGGCTTTAGAGGTTTCTTTGTGAGACACAAGGCACTGCAATAGATTGTCAACTTGTTAACGTCTTCACATATGTCTGGTCTGGGGTGCAGAAGTATGGAGTCTGGGAGGCAGGTCAGGTTTCATCACCATAGGTAACTTGTATGGTGTGATTCTGGCTCTCCATGTTAACACGTCTGCTCTCCGGGACAGGCTCTGACAGAAGATTAATTTCAAAATCTGGTTGCTGGTCAGCCATTAGTATTTAACCTGGATCATATTTGTACCTACACTGAGACCAGTGATAGTCTGTTGGCGGGTTCTCCCCCTGCCCAAGGTGGATTCCAAATTATTTGTTTTGAAGTAATGTTTGACTGACTGCCCTGAACCAGGTTAGAAGCTCGATGCACAGATTTTGGAAAAGGCCACTGAGTCTCTCTGTATCACAGGCAGCTGTGAGGTCCAATAACACTGTAAATGATTTCAGATAAATTGGAAGCAATTTTCAGCCTAGCTTATTGCAAGGTATTGAGTTTACTGACCCGAACAATAATCGGGTGTTTGCTATATTTCATGAATTGGGCAACAATAAGATGTGAACGATAATCATTTAACTGAACGATAATCTCTCCAATCAATTCTGTTGATTCTATATTTATGGAACTAAAACATCAACTCCTGTCAAGACTTTCTAACTCAGAAATAAAGCGTGTACCTTTTATTTTATCGAAGAAAGAACATAACTCTTGTGGTTATCAGAATTAGATATTCAATGTCAGGATTCAAAGCAATGTTTTGCCATTCCAACATTTTTAAAGTGGCTGGCTTCTGAGTGATTGCATATTCAGAGTGAGCAGAAGATTGAACATATAAATAGAATTAGCGTTCTTATACATTTATATATATATATCAATCAGTTTAATTTCTCACTGAAATGTACGATCTTCAGCAATGTGCCAGCAATTTTAAAATGGCAATAATTCAACATGTAGTGTGTATATTAAACTAAATAAATTATTTGTGTTATCAAATTTCAGTGAACAATAACTTGAAAACATCCAATTTTTAGAATGAATGATATTTAATATGAAATGTGGAGAGTGAAAAAAACAACGAACATAATATCGTGTCAGTGAAATGTCAGAGCTTTCGGAAGGGTTTTGTGCCAAAGCAATGATATATTTGTTTTAGTAATTAGAATACAACACATAAAGTATTCAAGTTCTGAGTAATAATTAAACTTCATAATGAAGCTGACCTTGCAATACATGCATTTTAAATGCTTATGCTGCACCAAATAATCAGATATTGCGAGCATTTACACTGTGAAATAATTGGATACTGACTTTTATTCACAGCTGACACATGATAGAGTAAAAAACTTTAAAGTAGAGGAGGAAGCCATTGGCCATTATGTATGAATCAGCTCCAAACACGTTTCCCAAGCACCTCCCATTTGCCAGCCCTCTCTCTGTTGCCCATTAATTTCATAATTTCCAAATATATATCCAGTTCTCCTTTGAATCTTCATTCACAACTTTCCCAGAGAATCAATTCCAATTCGTAACAATTCTCTAAATAAAGACACTTTTCCTTATTTAATTTCTAGCTCTTTTACTGACAA
>NW_025170366.1:0-1772 GCF_004010195.1 Chiloscyllium plagiosum | reverse complement strand
AAATTTGAGATCCCACTCCTCTCCACCCTCCCAATCCATCTTTTCAATAGCATTTTGCACCTTGAAACATTGAACTGCCACACCTGTCCATTCCTCACATTTCTGTAATAACCACAACGTCTCCACCCCATCTTTCCCAACATTCGCTGCGTTCATCAGCCTAACATGCAAAATATCTTTCCTTAAAAAAGAGGCATGTTAATTCTTCGTACTCTGATATTTCATCGTCAGTTTTTTCGAAGTAACTTGTTATTTTCATAATCAATGCTTTCGGTATTCATGTTCTATTTATACTGCTGCCTAATCTTGCTCTACCAGCTACCCCTCCCCACTAACGTTTTACATTCTCACTTAATGGAACTAGCAAAGAGAGCGAGTGTTTTACAAATTACTAAAATCTGTGAATTACTGATCAAATGTAATACCTTAGCGCAAACGTCACCTTGAATAAAATGGCCTTTTTCATACCTCCCTTTTTTTTGTACTGCAAGGAGACACACCATCTTTCCTTCTCAACATCAGAATGTTTTGAAAGTATTGTTCGCATTCAGAAGAAGACGTACACTGGTGACAAACATAAATGTTATTCATTCGTCAACCATAACTAGTCAGTGAAACAAAAAAAAACAATCAAATCATTAGTTCGGGCAATTGTTGTTGTGAATGCACCTGTTGCTGCCATCCTATTAGTAACAAACCTCCCATATTTCTCAAAGAAAGTGGTCGTTTTAGTATCATCTCCCATGACTTTTTTTCCAAACTTAGTTCGAAGAATCACAACAATTTCCTTCATAAAGCATCAAGGGAAAAAACATTACAATTGCTGAAAAAACTGGTGCATGTTATCATGTGTTGAATTCAAAACAAATATATGCAGGAAACGTTTAAGTTATACTGGACTTCGTGAACTCAGACCTGGAGCATTTTAAAAGGCATTCCCCTTGCAATTAATGAAATATGCAACACGGATGAAATCAAATTAGAGACAATTTAATCGTCTAATAACTAGAATATGTGGCATTAATTTTTGGACATTATTACGCTGGCATATGTCAAATATTACAAGATGTGACTTAATGTATCTGTATTAAGATAAACACTTGGTCAGAAATGACTTGTTTTTCAGGACTGGTAGGAATGTCAACTCGTCAGGTCAGTCATGATCGCAATGAGTAACAAAAGAGGCACAATGGGGCATATGGGTATGTTCCTTCCTCCTGTCCATATTTTTGGATATGCATGTGGATGTCTGTAAAAATGCAATGCAGCATAATTGGAAATATGTGGATAACCTGTGATATGAAAAATTAAAGGTTAAACAGGTTCAGTTACCTTTGTTATTTGAAGCACTTTATGCATTTCAGTAATGTTTTTAGGCCGATAATTTTGAACAGTTGTGGAATTTTCTTTTACAGAGTTAGGGAAACATTCGATCTGGAAGTAATTACAGAGATTGGAATGACCTCGGACCTGCAGGAAATTGCTGATTAATGCTATCTAGGTTGAGGGTTGCACAGACCGTCATGCAGGGAGAGACACGTGGAGAACCTTACAATGTAAATGAAATATGTAAGTCGCAGAATCTAAAGAGGGAGCGATAGTTTTAATTTCTGGAGGATATGCAGAAAACGTAAATGGTATGATGTAAAAAGGAACTCACAGATATCATTTTTATTACTGGAACAGATCATTTTGGATTGGGGTGGAGGTTATTGGGCCAGGGGAAAGCACAGTAATTCAGATCGATGCACATTTTGTCGGAAGTGACTGGG
>NW_025170365.1:0-1772 GCF_004010195.1 Chiloscyllium plagiosum | reverse complement strand
AATGTTCAAACAAAACACTGCACATAAAGCCACTCAAAGATCTTCATGGCCATCTAATTACTGTGCAGTGGAATAATCACAGTAAATATCTTCTTGTTCCTGAGATCAATCCCCACTATCACATTAAGGATCTGGTTATCATTACCTCCAATAAATGCAATCATCCCTCTGGTATTTCAGTTCAGTAGTCATACACCATACTGGTTGTTCAAAGCATGGTTATTCTTTATTATGAATGGCCAAGGATTCTAACGGAAAGAGATGTTGTTCGATCTGATTTGTTGCATGTTCTCAAACAGGTTTTCACTATAAATATTGCAAAAAAAAATGTTAATTTGGTCTTGTTCAACTGTTGATGCTACCATTTTCAGTTCATGTTAATTAAACATATTTGGAGAAAGTGAGGAAAGCTGAAGCCGAAGATCAGAGCCAAGTGTGTGGCGTTGGAAAAGGGCAGACACATCCAAAGAGCAGGAGTATCGACCTTTCGAGCATTAGGCCGTCATCAGAAAAGATTCCTGATGAAGGGCTATGCCCAAAATGTCAATTCTGCTTCTTCTCGAATGCTGCCTGACCTGCTGTGCTTTTCCAGCACGACCCTCTTGACATTAGGAATATTTGACTGAATATTCATAGATAATACTAAAAATTGCCTCTGTCAATTTAATTTACTGTGCGTTCTATTCTCTGAAGTTCTCATGTTAATTGCCCCTCTTCTTAAATCTGATACAAATCTCAAAATACAGAACATATTAAAATTCACATGAATTATAAATTTGCATTCTCGACAAGAAAACCAATGGAGGTTAAATATAGATTTCTTGAACAGCCGACACATTTGAATGAAAAAGCAATTCCTTCCAAAAAATGTTTGCACGTCTGTATCTTTCTTTCAATTCAATAATCCTGCAAATAGTTTATAATTGTCAGTTGATCTCTCTGAATGAGTACCGAACCAATGTTAATGTAAACAGCTGAAACATTAACAACAGATTGATGATTGGGTGTTAAAGATCTTATTCGAAGTCAACAAATGGTTGGAATTTTCTTGAATTCCACGAGGAAACATTCTTGAATCATAATGCAAGATATAAGATATGTGAGAGATGTGCAAACCTTATTTTTAAATGAACACACTCCAATATTGTCAAAGCATTTCAACTTTACGGTCACAATGAACAGGTGAATGGAAAAATAAAAACAATTTTCTGACTGTTCATAAATTGGAGGAGAAAGTGAGGACTGCAGATACTGGAGAAGGGCTCATGCCCGAAACGTTGTTTCTCCTGCTCCTTGGATGCTTCCTGACCTGCTGCACTTTTCCAGCAACACATTTTCAGCTATTCATAAATTGAACAACAATTACAAATTTACTTTGATCAAAGGACAGAGTAATATTTAGATGAATCACAACATTTAGTTACAAAGTAGGTAACCAGCTGACTGACAAGTAATAGGTGGGAGCACTTGTTAGTTTACTGAAGAAGATATCAACTTTATTTCAAATTTATAGCACGAGAGAATAATTTTTAATGTGTTTCAATTGTTTGGACTTGCCCCTTTGCAACAAAAAATAGATCAATCTCATTACTTAGACATCGTAATCTTTAATTCTGCAAGATTTTCAAATATTCTCGAGGAACTTATAAGCAACAGAATTAGAGACAGGTATCCACACTATCCGAAAGTAAATCATTATTATGAAACGTTTTTTATAAGCTGTAAATGCGTAAATCGCAGAAGCATTAATTTATATGGGAAACATCTCCCCT
>NW_025170364.1:0-1772 GCF_004010195.1 Chiloscyllium plagiosum | reverse complement strand
ACTTCCAAATGTCTTATAAACTTTGCAATTATGATCACATCCCCCACTTCCTTAGGAAGTTCATTCCATACATGATGTTGTGCCTTTGTTTAAGAAAGGCTGTAAGGAGAAGCTTGGGAGTTATACACCTGTGAATCTGACATCAGTGTTGGGCAAGTTCTTGGAGGTGATTCCAAGAGATAGGATTTACATGCATTTGGTGGAGTAAGGAATGATTCAAGATTGTCAGCATGGTTTTGTGTGAGGAAAATCATGTCTCACAAACTTGATTGAGTTTTTTGAGGAAGTAAGCAAAAAGACTGATGAGGGCCGAGCAGCAAATGTTGTTAATATGGACTTTAGTAAAATCTTTGATGAAGTTCCTCATGGTAGACTAATTAAGTAAGTTAGATCACATGGGATTCAGGGTGAGTTTGCCAACTAAATACAAAATTGGCTTGAAGGTCGAAGACAGAGGGTGGTGATGGAGGGTTGTTTTTCAGACTGGAGGCCTGTGATCAATCCTTGGTGTTCTACAAGGATTGGTAATGGGTCCACTGTTGTTTGTCATTTACATAAATAATTTGGATGAGAATATAGGAGACATGTTTAGTAAATTGCAGGTGACATCAAAATTGGTGGGATAGTGAACAGTGAAGAATATTATCGAAGATTACAAATAGATCTTGATTAATTGTACCAGTTGCTGAGGACCGGCAGATGAAGTTTAATTTGGATAAATTTGAAGTATTGCATTTTGGTAAAACAAAGAAAACAAGGCAGGACTTATACAAAAAGTGGTAGGGCCCTGGATAGTGTTGTAGAACAGAGAGACCTAGGGGTTAGGTACATAATTCTTTTAAATTTGTGTTATAGGTAGACAGAGTGGTTAAGAAGGTGTTATATTACTTCATTGGGTATAGGAGTTGGGACATCATGTTGAGGTTGTACAAGACTTGGCGAGGCCTCTTCTGGAGCACTGTGTGCAGTTCTGGTCATTCTGATATTATTTCAGAAAAGGTTTACTAGAATGTTGCCAGGAATGAAGAGTTTGAGTTACAAAAATAGGCTGGATAGGCTGGGACTTTAATTCTATCAAAAAGGACAGAAGTGGGAAGGTTTGCCAATGATTTCACAAACTATGGCACAATTTGCACCTGCTCAGATACTGAAACAATCCATGTCCAAATACAGCAAGGCCTTAGATGATATCCAAACTTAGTTTGAAAATTTCGAAGTAACATTTGCATCACACAAATGCCAGACAACGACCATTTCCAATAAGAGTCAATCTAGCCTCTGCACCTTGACATTTGAAGGTACTACCATCACTAGATACTGCACTATCAATATCCTGGTGGCTATCATTGACCAGAAACTGAATAAGACTAGTCATATAAATACAGTGACTATGACAATAGATCAGACCACTCAATACCAGCAATGTGTACCATCTACAAGACGTACTGCAGAAATTCAAAGACCCTTTAACATTACCTTCCAAACCCACAAAGACCATTTGGGAGGCCAAGGAAAGTAGATTCACGGGAACAGCACCACCTGCAAGTGTCACAATGCCAGTCTTTTTACAAGGTTACAATGCCCTTGGGTTTTTTCCACTGAGGGCGTAATTGGCCAGACTCCAACTAGCCAAAGGTTTATTGAAAGGTTTATTGGGGCCCTTTTTGTTTACCCCTAACAGATAATGCCTCTGACCTAAGGCTTTCATGTCATTAAAAAAGTGGTATAATCAAAGGGGAGTGGCCAGCTAGCTGTGTAGCTAGCTTTTATTT
>NW_025170363.1:0-1772 GCF_004010195.1 Chiloscyllium plagiosum | reverse complement strand
AAACACTGTATGCCTTCTTAACAACCCTGTCAAAGTGGGTGGCAACTTTCAGTGATCTGTGAACAAGGACACCGCGATATCTCTGCTCATCTGCACTCCCAAGAAAAACAATCGCAGAATTTTCAATCTCTTCACTCTCCCTCAAACCTTCAAACCCTGGTAACATGCTTGTAAATCGCTCCAAAACTATTTGAAATTTCACAACATCATAACAATCACAGGGAAAACAGAATTGCATAAAACATTTCAAAAGTGACTTAACCAATGTCCTGTACAGCCGCAACATGACTTCCAAACTTCCATATTCAATGCTTTGAACAATCAAGGAAACCATACTAAGTGCCTTCTTTGCTGTCATGTCTCCTGCGAATCCACTTTCAATGAACTAGGTTTCTTCAATCCAAGGTCTCTTTGATCAGGAACTGTACCTAGAACGTTATCTTGGAAGTGGTCAGTAAAAGGGGAGATGGACAGTTCCCCCAGGTCAGGGATTATTCCTGCTGTATTTTGGTTTTAGCTAATTATGCATAGAAGCTGCTTGAGTGGAAAGCTGTTCCATGCTTCAGCAAATGATCCCTAGCTAATTCTGGCCACAATCTCTCTCCTACAAGAAACTGTGTTTAACTTTACTGTTTTTGTATTTATGGGACGTTGCTGGAAATCAGGCCACCTCTTTGTTCAGTTGTGGGGGTTATTCGCATCTGTCGGGGTTTTCAAATCGTTGTTATTTTAAATTCTGATTTCTTTTGTTTGTGTTTCCTTTAGCGGTGTTTCAACAAATTCTATTTTACTTGAAGGCACATGGTTTGACCAGCTGCCCCACTCCTGAGATATCCACCTTAGAGGTGCCTGAATCAGCTAGCATATTCAGAGTCTGGGCAGCATTCTTAAAATATTTTGAGGGTATCTGGACTGGTGACGTGGAAGCGTGACATCATCTTCCAACTGGACTTCCAGGTGAGGCGATTACTGCACATCCGTAAGCTTGTTTTCAGGTTGACCGTTCGGTTAGTGAGTCTCCAGCCCAACAGTGTATGAATGAGATTAGTGACCTAAACTACGCCACAGCAGGAAATGCCAATATCTGCACTTTGTTACCTCCCTCCCATTCAATCCGTACTATTACAACCTACCTCCCACCAAAGCCCATGTTTCTACTCTCTCATTATTCAATGTAACATCTTCTTTCGTTCTCTAACGAACCTCTTCTCTGTCCCTCTTCTCAACTCTGCCTGGTGTACATGCTGCCTATCCACGCCCTCAGGACATCTCACCACTTTTTCCCCCAGCTGTACAACCACTAACAACTGTTACAAACACTTCCATATCACTTAATACTTTTTGACAATTCCGTCATTCCAGAAGGCGTCATCCCACAATAGGGCGGTAAGAAAGAAGATGGACACTGGTCTCCCCAACATTCAGCTCCTCACCCATAACTGTGGAAGGGTCTTGACCCAAACAACCACGAGAGGCTGACTGACCGTGTCCAAAAACAGAACGTTATCTGACACTACTCTTTGTTCACTGTGCTGGACACCATTACTGTGGCAATTACATCAAGATTTGTTGATTTGTATCCGTGCTAATGACAAGAAAGCATAGCAGTCAGGTGGGCCGAGCAGTTTTGATGAAGGAGAAATTCATGCACTGGTAAATGCAGTGTTTGGTGAGGGAATCATTTTGTGAGCATTCAAGTAAACTCAAAAAGATCATGTACAAACCCATACAGAGAAGTTTGAAGATGCACTCCGTGAGCTGGCTGTATGTTC
>NW_025170362.1:0-1772 GCF_004010195.1 Chiloscyllium plagiosum | reverse complement strand
GCACTGCCCCAAATGGAAAGCATTCCAAACACCTTTTTCACTATCCTATCTACCTTCAACTCCACTATGATACTACAAGAACTATGACACTACAGTCCGAGGTCTCTTTGCTCAGCACCACTCCCCAGGACCTGACCAATAAGTGTATAAGGCCTGCCGTGATGTGTCTTTCCAAAATGCAGCACCGCACAGTTTTCTAAATTAACCTCCATCTGTCACTTCTCGGCCTATTGGCCCATCTGATCAGAATCCTGCTGTACTCTGAGGTAAACTTCCTCGCTGTCAATTATACCTCCAGGTCTGGTGTCATCTGCAAACATACTAACCATGTCTCCTCTTTCTTTGTTGTTTCATTAAAAAATCGCAATTAATGTTGAATTCATTGAAACCATACACGGCTGGGAAAAGGGGAAGTTGTCTTCAGCTGAATAGTCACACTGAATGAGTAATGTTTTTCTCTAATTTGTGTGTGCTGCAAAATCCCTTCAATGTTATCAATGTATAATCATTGAAGATTTATGTCAATTTATCTTTTCATGAATTATCATGAGATTCCTCTTTAATTAAGATCATTCTTGCTTCATTCCATCATTATTAAAAATTACTGTTTCATTTTCAACCCACTGCACACAGCGACTATCTAATTAATTCCCAGATGAATTGTCACAATCAACATCGGATTAGTTTCCATTTGAGTGACCACAGTAAGCATGTGATTATAGTCCTGCCCTTCCTGGGTGGGAACATTATGAAGGGAACTTGTGGAGCTCTGGTAGTGTCTCTACTACTAGACCAGGAGGGATCGGGCAATTCCCACCTTCAACAGAGGTGTGTATGAGTCGCTCTGCATGCTGAGTAGAAAATATCTAAGCACAGATTGAATGGCTTCGCAATCCAACATTCAATATTTTTATCTGTTGTTCATTCCAATAATCACAATATCTTATTTATTTTCTTTGAGATACTAAGAAAAGTGAGAATCTAATTCTGCTGGTTCTAAATTCCTGGAAAATATTTGAGAATGTTGTGGTCTGAGGGATGAAAACATCTAAATAATGCCATAAAGACAAAAAAAATCAATTTCTTCTTCAATAGAGTAAATAAATATCACTTTCTATTATTCAGCAATCTGCTGATAACCTACATTTGTAACTAAACATTGCAATACATATCAACATTATGTCCTTGGGTCATTTGTTGTTTAATTGTTGGTACATTCATGAACTGTCAGAAATTTGTTTTTATTTACCCGTTCACATGTTCATGTTGAATGTCAGGTTGAAATGCTTTAACAATATCGGAGTTTGTTCATTGGAATGTCTCACTTATTTTCTGATGGTTTAACTGCGTTTCACCAAGGAATTCCAGTCAATTTCAAAAATTTGTTGACTTTAAATAAGATCTTTAACACCTGATTATCTATCAGTTCATTAAACATGTAAAATAACTGAATGCTACTGAAATCAAAGTACGTGCAAACACTGCACATAAAACCACAAAACAATCTTTAAGGTTATCTCCTTTCTGGTCAGTGGAATACTCTTTGTAAGTATCTTATTGTTTCTGGATGAATAACTGCAGCAAACATCTGGTTATCGTCCCATCCAATAAACGCGATCAACATCATCTTATACTCCCGACAGTACAAATTGCTCACTCCAATAATCACACCGTTTGATACTAATGGCTGATCTTTCTGACAGCCACATATATCCAGGCGTTGATTGGCTACAACATTGTATTTGAATTTTCCAGGAGAATCATAATTGTGA
>NW_025170361.1:0-1772 GCF_004010195.1 Chiloscyllium plagiosum | reverse complement strand
GGTTTCAGGGCCCCGTATCTGATGGGACGGTTTTGGGGCCCGGTATCTGATGGGACGGTTTTGGGGCCTTGTGTCTGATGGGACGGTTTCAGAGCCCTGTATCTGATGGGATGGTTTCAGGGCCCTGTATCTGATGGGACGGTTTCAGGGCCCTGTACCTGATGGGACGGTTTCAGGGCCCTGTATCTGATGGGACACTTTCAGGGGCCAATACCTGACGGGATGGTTTTGGGGCCCTGTATCTGATGGGACAGTTTTGGGGCCCTGTATCTGATGGGACGGTTTCAGGGCCCTTTATCTGATGGGACGGTTACAGGGCCCTGTATCTGATGGGATGGTTTCCAGACCCTGTACCTGATGGGACGGTTTCAGGGCCCAGTACCTGATGGAACGGTTTCAGGGCCCTGTATCTGATGGGATGGTTTCAGGGCCCAGTACCTGATGGGACGGTTTCAGGGCCCTGTATCTGATGGGACGGTTTCAGGGCCCTGTATCTGATGGGACAGTTTAAGGGGCCAACACCTGACGGGATGGTTTTGGGGCCCTGTATCTGATGGGACAGTTTTGGGGCCCTGTACCTGATGGGACGGTTTCAGGGCCCTGTATCTGATGGGACGGTTTCAGGGCCCTGTACCTGATGGGACGGTTTCAGAGCCCTGTATCTGATGGGACGGTTTCAGGGCCCTGTATCTAATGGAACGGTTTCAGGGCCCTGTATCTGATGGGACGGTTTTAGGGCCCTGTATCTGATGGGACGGTTTCAGGGCCCTGTATCTGATGGGACGGTTTCAGGGCCCTGTATCTGATGGGACGGTTTCAGGGCCCTGTATCTGATGGGACTGTTTCAGGGCCCTGTATCTGATGGGACGGTTTTAGGGCCCTGTACCTGATGGAACGGTTTCAGGGCCCTGTATCTGATCGGAACATTTCAGGGCCCTGTATCTGATGGGACGGTTTCAGGTTCCTATATCTGATGGGCCGGTTCCAGACCCTGTACCTGATGGGACGGTTTCAGGGCCCAGTACCTGATGGAACGGTTTCAGGGCCCTGTATCTGATGGGATGGTTTCAGGGCCCAGTACCTGATGGGACGGTTTCAGGGCCCTGTATCCGATGGGACGGTTTCGAGGCCCTGTATCTGATGGAACGGTTTCAGGGTCCTGTACCTGATGGGACGGTTTCAGGGCCCTGTATCTGATGGGACGGTTTCAGGGCCCTGTCTCTGATGAGACGGTTTCAGGGCCCTGTATCTGATGGGACGGTTTCGGGGCCCTGTATCTGATGGGACGGTTTCAGGGCCCTGTATCTGATGGGACGGTTTCAGGGCCCTATATCTGATGGGACGGTTTCAGGACCCTGTATCAGATGGGACGGTTTCAGGGCCCGTATCAGATGGGACAGTTTCAGGGCCCTGTATCAGATGGGACGGTTTCAGGGCCCTGTATCTGATGGGACGGTTTCAGGGCCCTGTATCTGATGGGACGGTTTCAGGGCCCTATATCTGATGGGACGGTTTCAGGACCCTGTATCAGATGGGACAGTTTCAGGGCCCTGTATCAGATGGGACGGTTTCAGGGCCCTGTATCTGATGGGACAGTTTCAGGGCCCTGCATCAGATGGGACGGTTTCAGGGCCCTGTATCTGATGGGACGGTTTCAGGGCCCTGTATCTGATGGGACGGTTTCCGGACCCTGTATCTGATGGGACGGTTTCAGGGCCCTATATCTGATGGGACGGTTCCAGGGCCCTATATCTGATGGGACGGTTTCAGGA
>NW_025170360.1:0-1772 GCF_004010195.1 Chiloscyllium plagiosum | reverse complement strand
AAAGCATACCAAACGCCTTCTTCATTATCCTATCTATCTGCGACTCCACTTTCAAGGTACTATGAACCTGCACCTCAAGGTCTCTTGGTTCAGCAACACTCCCTAGGACCTTACCATTAAGTGTATAAGTCCTGCTAAGATTTGCTTTCCCAAAATGCACCACCTCGCATTTATCTGAATTAACTCTACCTGGCACTTTTTTTTTTATCTTACGGTCGGATAAAAGATTGGCAGATCATCACGGCCGAAGGGTCTTGTTCTGTAGTGTTCTGTGTTCTACATGTCGTATGGTAAACTGGGTAATAAGCTCAGATCAGTGTAAAAGGATATGGCATTCAGGAGGAGCTAGTCAACTGGACAGAAAATTGGGCTTGATGGTCGGAGACAGAGGGTGATGGGGGACATGCTGTTTTTCTGACTGGAGACATGTGACCAGCGGTGGAGTGGGTCCCCTGCTGTTTGATATTTGGATAAATGGTTTGGATGGGAATATTGGTTTCCTGGTAAGTAAGTTTTTTGGGTGACACTGAAATTGGTGGTAAACTGGACAGTGATGAAGGTTATCTGTGGTACAACAGGATGAACAGTACTGCTGGGATAGTGGGCTGAAGAATATCAGATGGAGTTTAATTAGATAAATGTGAAGTGTTCCATTTTGGTGAAACAAACCAGGGCGGGACTTGTACAGTTAATGTTCGTGTCCTGGGTCGTGTTGTCAGTCAGTGACCCAGGGATGTGGGTACACAGCTCTTTGAAAGTGGTGTCACAGGTAGACAGGCTGGTGAAGCAAGTGTTTGGGATGGTTACCTTCATTGGTTTGAGCATTAAGAGTTGGAGTTGGGATGTCATCTTGTATCTGTACAAGACATTGGTCAGACCATCATAAAAACATTGTTGATCAGTGGGAAGAACTCATGTGGTTCACTGACCTCCTTTTGTGTAGAACATCTGATGTTCTAACCTGGTCTGGCGAACATGTGACTCCAGACCCACTGCAGTATGGCTGACTCTGAGCTGTCCTCTGAGTAGTTAGCAAGACACCCACATCCCATGAATGAATAAATAAAACTACATATGTCCCTCCCTACCTCTGCAAACACCTCCAGCTGCAGCAATTCAGACTGGCTTTGTAACACGTTCAGGACCTGACCACTCTCTGTAACACTCTTACCACCTCCACCACCTTCACCTCTCCATGTTCCTTTTGTGATATGAAACCCTGACAATGATTCCCCTTCCCACAGCTCTCCTTCTGCTTGCAGACCTTTTGCAATCCCTTTCAAACTTACTCCTAAAACACACTCTCACTTCAGGATTTTTGGTAATCTTCTCAGCCTCATAATCTAATATGATACATTTTGTCCTGAGTGAGGGGCCGGTGGGAATTTCTTGCTGAGGTTTTGTCTGTTTCAATGGAATGTCCTTTTGTTGAGTGTTTTACACTGTTCCTTCAAATGTTTTCCACTGTTCATTTACAGGCACATATTTCAGTCGGTTTCACCTCTTTACCTTGGTCAGTTCTCATCTCAAATCATTTAATTGGCCATTTATTTTTCTAGTTGTAGCTGCCCTTTCTGTGATTCACTTTAAAACTTTATATTTCTTTAAACTGCACTTTATCACAATTTCCCAGAGGATCTCTCCAGGTGACATTAATCATTTGCTTAGTTTCATCACACAACTCTGAGATAGTTACGTCCCTAGCCAGTTGCACAATTTGTTTTTCAAATCAACACTGAAAAAAATTTCTCTGAACTCCTCTTCCAATATCA
>NW_025170359.1:0-1772 GCF_004010195.1 Chiloscyllium plagiosum | reverse complement strand
AGATGCTACAGGAAGGATAGAAGGGGATGCAAAAGAGGAGGGGGATTGGAGTTTTTGATCAGTTAAATCATCACTGCAGCACAGAGAGGATATTCCTGGGGATCGCCCAGTGAAGCTGTATTACTGGAACTGAGAAATTATACTGAATGATCAGTTTGATATGACTGTACTATAGTCAGCGGGAAATTAAGCAGCAAATATGTTGGAGATCTCAGATATCTGTAAGAATGATAGGGCTGTAATGGTCGGGGATTTTAACTTTCTAAACCTAGACTGGTATTGCCGGAGTGTTCACAGCTTGGATAGAAGAAATTTGTTCAGTGTGTTCAAGAAAACTGTCTCAATCAGTATGTAACTGGTCCGACTGGAGGAAGGGACAAAAACTGACCTCCCTTCGGGAAACAAGGGAGAGAAAGGGGCTGAAGAGTTCTTGGGGGAGCACTTTGGCAAAGTCACCACAATTCTATTAGTTTGAAAATAGCGATGGAAAAGGACAGGCCTGGACCACAAGTTAAAGATCAAAACTGGCCTTGCCCCGTAATACTCTTAAGAGGGAAACCATGAGGGCCTAAAGGGGAACTAACAAAGCTTTGGCAGATAAGGTTCAGGAAAATCCAAAGAGATTCTACAAGTATATTAACAACAGAAGATTAACTCGAGACAGAATGTGACCCCTGAAAGATCAATGAAGCCATCCGTGTGTGAACCCACAGGAAATGGGTGAGATCCGAAACAAAAATTTCAAGTCAGAACTTACTGTGGAAAAAACACTGGGAAAGCAGGGAAATAAACAGTGATGATTTCAAAAGAGTCTACATTGACGAACAGGAGGTGATGAAGGTTTTAAAACGCATTAAAATTAGACAACTCCCAGGGAACTAATCAAGTACATCCCAGGACATTGGGGCAAGTTAGGGAAGAAACTTACAAGGATATTTCTATCTATCATTGACAGCCACGGGTGGTGAGCTGGGAGCCTGGAGGGTGGCTAATGTTATACCAGCATTTAGGAAAGGCTGCGAGGGAAGGCCAGGGACATAAACACCAATTAGCTTGATGTCAGTGGTGCCAATGTTGTTGGAAGCGATTCTGCGGGACAGGAGTCACATGCATTTGGAAAGGCAATGATTGATTAGGGATAGTCAGCATAGCTTTGTGCGTACAAAGGGGTGTCTCTCAAACTTGGTAGAGTTTGTTGAAGAGGTGACCAAGGAGATGGATGAAGGCAGAGCAATAGACGTTGTCTATCCTGACTTCAGCAAGGCCTTAGACAGGGTTTAGCTGGTGCACTGGTTAGTAAGATTAGATCACATGGGATCAGGGAGAGCAAGCCAAACAAACACAAAATGGGCTTGACAGTAGGAGACAGAGGATGGTGGGAGAGGGTCGTTGTGCAGACTGGGGCCTCTGATCCGGGGCGTGCCATGAGGATTGGTGTAAGGTCCACACATGTGTATTATTGGCATAAACGAGAATATATGCATTGTTATTAGCATGTTTGTGGATAGTAAAATACGTGTTATCGTGGGCAATGAATATAGTTATCAAAGGTGATCTTAACCAATGGAGCCGTGGGTCAAGAAATGAAAGGTGGAGTTGAATTCAGGTGTTGGATTTTGTTAAGACAATCCAGGGAGAACTAACACAGTTAATGGCAGTGCTCTGTTTAGTGTTGTCTAATGGAGAGAGACCAAGGGGTACAGTTACATTTTTCCTTGGATGTGGCTTCACACGTGGATAAACAGACAGGCTGGAGAAGCTGGAAAGCAAAA
>NW_025170358.1:0-1772 GCF_004010195.1 Chiloscyllium plagiosum | reverse complement strand
TTTCATGTCACCATTGACCCTCCTGCAGTCCAGTTGAAAAGCCTGAATCTGTTCATCCTGTACCTAAATCTCAAACCCCACTGTAGCGAAAAATCCTTGTAAATCTTTTCTGCGCCCTCTCAACATCCTCCCATCAGCAGAGCCAACGGAATTGTGCGCAGTATTCTTAAAGTGGCTTCACCAGCGTCCTGTACAGGGGTAACATGCCACATCAACTCCTATACTCAACGTTTTGACCAATTAAGGCAAGCATGTCAAACGTGTTCTTCACCATCCTGTCTACCTGCGACTCCACTTTCAAGGAACTGTGAACCTGCATCTATAGGTCTCTTTGTTCTGTAACATTCCCGAAGGCACGACTCTGCTTTAATTTACCAAAATGCAAAACTTCAAAAATATCTAATTTAAACTCATCTGCCAGTTCTTGGCCCTTTGATGGTCAACGGTGCCGCTGTAGTCTAAGATAATCTTCTTCCTGTCCGCTGCAACACCTTGTTGATGTTATCTGTAAACTTATCAACCATGCCTTTGATATTCACATCCAAGTTATTTATATCCATGATGAAAAGCAGTGAGCTCAGCAGTGAATCTTTCAGCACACCCCTGGCCACAGGCCTCCAGTCTGGAAAACAATCCGTTACCTTCAAGACAATTTTGTATCGAAATGGTTAACGTTCCCTGGATTCCATGTGACCTAACCTTAGTAATCTGTTAGGATGAGGAACCTTATTAAACGCCTTGCTGTAGCTTGTGTAAACAATGTATATCAGAGAACCTTCGTCAATTTTCTTTGTCACGTCCTCAAAATACACAATCACATTAATGATACTTGATTTCCATCGCACAAAGCCACGTTGACTACCCCAAACCAGTCCTTGTCTTTCTAAATGCATGTAAATAATATCCCTCAAAATACCCTCAAACAACCTACACTACACTGACGTTAGTCTCACTGAGCTGATAGTTAACTGTGTTTTTAGATCACTGTTCCCTTTTCCAGTCCCATTCTTCCACTGGTCACAAAAAAATAATTATTCCTAGGTTAGTGAAATGGCCAATGATATAGTTCTTCTAAATGCATGTAAATAATATCCCTCAAAACACCCTCAAACAACCTACACTACACTGACGTTAGTCTCACTGAGCTGATAGTTAACTTTGTTTTTAGATCACTGTTCCCTTTTCCAGTCCCATTCTTCCACTGGTCACAAAAAAATTAATTATTCCTAGGTTAGTGAAATGGCCAATGATATAGTTCTCAGAGTGTGTCGGGTCAGTCATAGAGTTATAGATATGTACAGTATGGAAACAGACCCTTCGGTCCAACCCGTCCATGCCGACCAGATATCCCAACTCAATCTAGTCCCACCTGCCAGCACCCGGCCCATATCCCTACAAACCCTTTCTATTCATATACCCATCCATTTGCCTCTTAAATGTTGCAATTGTACCAGCCTCCACCACATCTTCTGGCAGCTGATTCCATACACGTACTCTGCGTGAGAAAGTTGCCCCTTAGGTCCCTTTAAAATATTTCCCCTCTCACTCTAAACCTATGGCCTCTAGTTATGGGCTCCCCAACCCCAGGGAAATTACTTTGCCTATTTTTCCTATCCATGCCTCTCATGATCTTGCGTATTTTTTTTTTAACAATCCCGTCCCACCATCAGTCCCCCTCAGGCTCCTATGCTCTAAAGAAAAATGTCATTGCTTGACCAACCTCTCCCTGTAACTCACATTGTTGGATCATGTCAACATCCTTGTAAATTTCG
>NW_025170357.1:0-1772 GCF_004010195.1 Chiloscyllium plagiosum | reverse complement strand
AAACTAAGTATGAGGGAGTCAGGGTGATAGTGGACCAGTAACTTTGAGGGTGTCAAAGTGATCGTAACACAGTAAGTGTGAGGGGATCCGGGTGACAGTGATGCAGTAACTGTGAGGGGGTCAGGGTGATAGTCACACAGTAAGTGTGAGGGGGTCAGGGTGATAGTGGCCCAGTAAATGTGAGGGCTCAGGGTGATAGTGAGGCATCAAGTGTGAGGGGTTCAGTGTGATAGTGAAGCAGTCTGTGTGAGGGGGTCAGGGTGATAGTGGCCCAGTAAGTGTGAGGGCTCAGGGTGATAGTGACGCAGTAAGTGTGAGGGGGTCAGGGAGATAGTGACGCAGTAATTGTGAGGGGGTCAGGGAGATTGTGATGCAGTAAGTGTGAGCGGGTGAGGTTGATAGTAACACAGTAAAAGTGAGGGGGTCAGGCTGATAGTGATGCAGTAACTGTGAGGGGATCAGGGTGATAGTGACACAGAAAGTGTGACGGTGTCAGGGTGATAGTAGCCCAGTAAGTGTGAGGGCTCATGGCGATAGTGACGCAGCAAGTGTGAGGAGGTCAGGGTGATTGTGACGAAGTAAGCGTTTGGGGGACAGGGTGATAGTCATACAGTAAGTGTGAGGGGCCAGGGTGAGAGTGAAGCAGTAAGTGTGAGGGGATCAGGGTGATTGCGGATCAGTATGTCTGAGGGGGTGAGGGTGTTAGTGATGCAGTACGCGTGAGGGGGCCAGGGTGACATTGATGCAGTAAGTGTGAGGGGGTCAGGGTGATAGTGATACAGTAGATGTGAGGGGTTTAGGGTGATAGTGACACTGTAAGTGTGAGGCCGTCAGGGTGATAGTGGCCCAGTAAGTGTGAGGGGCTCAGGGTGATAGTGACACAGTAAGTGTGAGACGGTCGGGGTGATAGTGACGCAATAAGTGTGAGGACGTTCGGGCGATAGTGGTCCAGTAAGCATGAGGGTGTCAGGGAGGTAGTGGCCCAATACTTGTGAGGGCTCAGTGTGTTAGTGACGCTGTAAGTGTGAGATGGTCAGGGCGGTAGTGACGCAGTAAGTGTGAGGGGGTCAGAGTGATAGTGACCCAGTAAGTGTGAGGGCTCTGGGTGATAGGGAGGCAGCAAGTGTGAGGGGGTCAGGTTGATAGTGATGCAGTAAGTGTGAGATGGTCAGGGTGATAGTGGCCCAGTAAGTGTGAGGGCTCAGGGTGATAGTGACGCAGTAAGTGTAAGGGTGTCAGGGTGATAGTGACGCAGTAATTGTGAGGGGGTCAGGGAGATAGTGATGCAGTAAGTGTGAGCGGGTCAGGTTGATAGTGACACAGTAAATGTGAGGCCGTCAGGGTGATAGTGGTCCAGTAAGCGTGAGGGGGTCAGGGTGATAGCGGCCCAGTAAGTGTGATGGGGTCAGGGTGATAGTGACGCAGTAAGTGTGAGGGGGTCAGGGTGATGGTGATGCAGTAACTAGTGACACAGTAAATGTGAGGCCGTCAGGGTGATAGTGGTCCAGTAAGCGTGAGGGGGTCAGGGTGATAGCGGCCCAGTAAGTGTGATGGGGTCAGGATGATAGTGACGCAGTAAGTGTGAGGGGTCAGGGTGATGGTGATGCAGTAACCGTGAGGGCGTCAGGGCGATAGTGACACAAAAAGTGTGAGGGGGTCAGGGTGATTGTGACGCAGTAAGTGCGAGATGATTAGGGTGATAGTAACACAGTACGTTTGAAGGTATCAGGGTGAACGTTACACAGTGAGTGTGTGCGGGCCAGGGTGACGTT
>NW_025170356.1:0-1772 GCF_004010195.1 Chiloscyllium plagiosum | reverse complement strand
CGGCCTATCATTGCCCATTTTCTTTGTCCATCCTTTTTTTTTAGAAAAAAAGGCAGTCACATTAGCTCCCCTCCAGTCATAGAATCACGACAGTGTAGAAATAAGCCATTTGGCCCAACAAGTCCACACTGACCCTCTGAAGATTATCCCACCCAGAACCATTCCCCTACCCTATTACTCTACGTTTTCCTGGCTAATGCATCTAGCCCACACATTCCTGAACACTTTAGTATTGCCAATTCAACTAACCTGCACATCTTTGGACTGTGGGAGGAAACCAGAGCACACAGGGGAAACCCATCAGACAATGTGCGAACTCCACACAGACATTCACCTAAGGCTAGAATTGAACCCCAGGTTCCAGATGCTGTGAAACAGAAGGGCTAACAACTGAGCCACCATGCTGCCAAGTCTTTTAGAGCCCTTCCAGAGTTTACAGAATGCTGGAAAATGATCAACAATGCATCGGGTGACTTCATTAAGGACATCCTTAAAGATGGAGAGCACAAGGCCCAGGGGATTTATTAGGTTTTATTTCCATCGATTTCCCTTATAGTCATGGAGTCCTCCAGCATGGAGATGGGCCCAAACTGATACATGCCGACCAACATGTCCTCCACCTTATCCCCATTTCCCTGTGCTTGGCCCATATCCTTCTAAACCTTTTCTATCCGTGTATTTGTCCAAATGACTTTTAAATGTTGTTAATGTGCCCACTTCAATCACTTCCACAAGCAGCTCATTCCAAATGCATTTCCCCTCAGTTACCATTTCGTTCTTTACCTACTAACTTTAAACTGATGCCCTCTAGTCCTCGATTCCCCATGCCTGGGATAAAGATTGAGTGCATTCACACTTTCCATGCCTCTCATGATCTCGTACACTTCTATAAGATCCAGCCTCCGTTTCTTGCACTCTGAAGAAAAAAAAGTCCTAAGCTTATCCAACCTCTCCTCAGAACTCAGACAGTTGAGTCCTACCAACATGCTCATAAATTTCTTCTTCAGTCTTTCCAGTTTAGTAACATCCTTCCTGGAGCAAAGTCACCAAAACTGAATGCAATACTCCGAAGTGCAGCCTCATCAACGTCCTGTATATCTGTAACTCAACTTCCCAACTTCTATATTCAATGCCAAAACTGATGAAGGCTAGTGTGCCAAATATCTTCTCCACTTTCAGAGAACCATGCACCTGAAATGCAAGGTCCCTCTGTTCCAGTACACTCCTTAAAGCCCAAACATTCGGCATGAAACTCCCGGTCTCTTTCATATCTTTCTCCTCTCGACCTAAACCTATGCCCTCTAGTTCTGGTCTCCCCACCCCAAGGAAAAGACCTTGTCTCTTTTCCATATCCATGCCCCTCATGATTTTATAAACCTCTAAGGTCACCCCTCAGCCTTCAAAGTTCCAGGGAAACAGCCCCCCATCCTATTCAACCTCTTCCTATAGCTCAAATCCTCCAACCCTGGCAACATCCTTGTAAATTCTTTCTGAATCCTTTCAAGTTTCACAATATCCTTCTGTTAGGAAGGAGACCAGAATTCCATGCAATATTCCAACAGTGGCCTGACTAACATTCCTGTACATCGGTAAAATGACCTCCCAACTCCGATACTCAATACTCTGACCAATAAAGGAAAGCTTGTCGTACGCCTTCTTCACTATCCTATATACCTGCGACTCTACTTTCAAGGAGCGATGAACCTGCACAGCAAGGTCTCTTTGTTCAGCAATACTTCCTTGGACCTTACCATTAAGTGTATAAGTCCTGC
>NW_025170355.1:0-1772 GCF_004010195.1 Chiloscyllium plagiosum | reverse complement strand
AGGCAATTTTCAGCATCTATGATTAATATCAGCGTCCCTGGTGTTATGAAGTTGTGGCTGTTCTGTACCTTTAAGGGAGATGACATTTCTGGCTGGCACAAATTGTGCAGAATATTTCAAACTGTAATATTTGGGTTGAAACACATATCTAGTACTGTGTTACCAGGGTACCAAGACAAATTAAAAATTTGTCCATTCAGTTTAAATTACACCTCAGGTGCAAAAGTCAAATGGAATTTGAATCTTACTATTTTAGATGACATCAAACCCAATGAAAGGATCTGATATTTTGGGGTATAAATAGCAGATTTTTTGAACAGTTAGCGAGAGCAGCAAATTGCAGCCAACACAAACAAGCCTGCTGCCGAAATATCTATTCTGTGAAGAGTTCCTTTACCTGTCAACGACCTGGGAAGCAGAATCCCGAAGAAGAAAAAAGAAGACAGGAATACAAAGAAAAACCGAAAGCTGCCAGGTTTTGAAATAAGAGGCACAATTTTTACGATTATATATGGAAGCCCGTATTTAGTGTTGCAGATACCTTTGTGTCAAGGTATTCAAAAAAGGGCAGGCATGCTTGTAAATATTCTCATATTTGTCAGAAACTCCACGGGAATCTTCTTCATAATAATCTCCCACCACATCGACAAGCCTGGTGGGATTTCGCATACCCAACTGAGCAAGATATTCTTCCTTGCATAGAAAGTGAGAATGTTGCAAAGTATTTTTTTTCTTCTTGTGCGCATCAACACTGTGCAGGCCAAGAACAAGAGAGATCGGATCCTTCTACACCCTTACACTCAAAATTCCCTCAATTGCAACCTTTACAGTGCTTCACATTGTTTGACACCTATCACAGGACCAGAGACAATGGGTAAGAGAACCTGTACCAAACTTGCAGTTGGGGCATGTTGAAGATACATTCAGTTTAACTTTTGACAAACAGTCCTGAGCATAGTCGATACTGTGGAGACTATTCAACGTTTAAGTTTTCCCAAATATCTTCTCATGCCTCTGATGAGACCTCAACGCCTAACTCTCTCTCCAACAGCCTTCAGAGTCGATCGAGCTCATCGCAGGTGGGGAGGGGTGTCATCTCCGAATTGATGAGATAAGGTGCTGACAGAAAGTGTACTCTTTGCACTGAGCGCACTCCACTCTATGTCGGACCTGTAAGTGTAGTCTTTTTGGATAAAATCCTGAACTTGAAAAAAAAACGAAGTATGCCCCTGTTAGATAGCTCGTTTTTCCATGCTAATTGATCAAAGGATATCCTTGTGTCTACCTTAAATAAATCGTTCATGCCGGACACACACCTAAATGCTCAACGTTTGAATTCTGAATCTATCATTCCCGGTTGAAAATCCGGCATACCCACGAAAGGTGTAACGGAAGATGTTCTGCCAATATTGCCTCCCCTCTGCCGAATTGATACCCATGCGTTTGATAATAGAATTGATAACTATTGGGTTATGGCAATTTTCTATAACTGTCCCTATACTGTCCAAAACAGCAAGCTAGTAAGTGGGCTCCTTGCCTGGGAGGTTTTGATGTCTAACCATATTGAAAAAGGTTCTCAAAAACACAATCATTGTTGTAGGATAAAAATGAGCTCAGTTGGTAGCTTTTACTGCCTAGGAGATCCACTGCCCCTATTCTATGAGGCAATTCTAGTTGGGTAATTTAATAAGGGAATGCAGTCTTCTGAATGTTTGCTTATCGAAAATCAGGGGGAGCATATGGATAGGGTGCAACAAACAGGGGCGAATTTG
>NW_025170354.1:0-1772 GCF_004010195.1 Chiloscyllium plagiosum | reverse complement strand
TCAGTGAGGGACACGTTCAGTGAGGGACATGGTCAGTGTGTGTCATGGTCTGTGTGGGTCACGGTCAGTGATGGACATGGTCAGTGTGGGACACAGTCAGTGAGGGACACGGTCAGTGTGGGTCACGGTCAGTTTGGGACACGGTCAGTGAGGGACACGGACAGTGTGGGATACGGACAGTGTGGGACACGGACAGTGTGGGACACGGACAGTGTGGGACACGGTCAGTGTGGGACACAGTCAGTGATGGACACAGTCAGTGTGGGTCACGGTCAGTGTGGCTCACGGTCAGTGAGGGACACAGTGATGGACACAGTCAGTGTGGGTCTCGGTCAGTGAGTCAGTGAGGGACACGTTCAGTGAGGGACATGGTTAGTGTGGGTCATGGTCAGTGAGGGACACGTTCAGTGAGGGACATGGTTAGTGTGGGTCATGGTCAGTGAGGGACACGTTCAGTGAGGGACATGGTTAGTGTGGGTCATGGTCAGTGAGGGACACGTTCAGTGAGGGACATGGTTAGTGTGGGTCACGGTCAGTGAGGGACATGGTCAGTGTGTGTCACGGTCTGTGTGGGTCACGGTCAGTGATGGACATGGTCAGTGTGGGACACAGTCAGTGAGGGACACGGTCAGTGTGGGTCACGGTCAGTGTGGGACACGGTCAGTGTGGGTCACGGTCAGTTTGGGACACGGTCATTGAGGGACACGGTCAGTGTGGGACACGGTCAGTGAGGGACACGGTCAATGAGGGTCACGGTCAGTGAGGGACACGGTCAGAGATGGACAAAGTCAGTGATGGACACAGTCAGTGTGGGACACGGTCAGTGAGGGACAAGGTCAGTGAGGGACACGGTCAGTGAGGGTCACGGACAGTGTGGGACATGGTCAGTGAGGGACACGGTCAGTGTGGGTCACGGTCAGCGTGAGTCACAGTCAGTTTGGGTCACGGTCAGTGTGGGTCATGGTCAGTGTTGGTCTCGGTCAGTGACGGACATGGTCATTGTGGGTCACGGTCAGTGAGGGACACGGTCAGTGATGGTCTCGGTCAGTGAGGGACACGGTCAGTGAGGGACACGGTCAGTGTGGGTCTCGGTCTGTGAGGGACACGGTCAGTGTGGGACACGGTCAGTGTGGGTCTCGGTCAGTGTGGGACACGGTCAGTGAGGGACACGGTCAGTGAGGGACACGGTCAGTGTTGGTCTCGGTCAGTATGGGTCATGGGCAGTGTGGTTCACGGTCAGTGAGGGACACGGTCAGTGTGTGACACGGTCAGTGAGGGACACGGTCAGTGATGGACGCGGTCAGTGTGGGACACGGTCAGTGATGGACGCGGCCAGTATGGGACACGGTCAGTGAGGATGCGGTCAGTGTTGGTCACGGTCAGTGTGGGTCACGGTCAGTGTGGGTCACGGTCAGTGAGGGTCATGGTCTGTGACGGCCACGGTCTGTGTCGGACACGGTCAGTGTGGGACATGGTCAGTGTGGGTCACGGTCAGTGTGGGTCACGGTCAGTGTGGGTCACGGTCAGTGAGGGACACGGTCAGTGTGGGTCATGGTCAGTGTCGGACACGGTCAGTGTGGGTCATGGTCAGTGTGGTTCACGGTCAGTGAGGGTCACGGTCAGTGTGGGTCACGGTCAGTGAGGGACACGGTCAGTGTGGGTCACTGTCAGTGAGGGACACGGTCAGTGTGGGACACGGTCAGTGATGGACGCGGTCAGTGTGGGACACGGTCAGTGACGACGCGGTCAGTGTTGGTCACGGTCAGTGTGGG
>NW_025170353.1:0-1772 GCF_004010195.1 Chiloscyllium plagiosum | reverse complement strand
CAGTATGTTTCAATTGGATTCTCCCCTCATCCTCTAAACTCCATCGAATATAAACCCAGAGTCCTCAAACGTTCCTCATATGTTAAGCTTTTCATTCCTGGGACCATTCTAGTGAACCTCCTCTGCTCCAGGGCCACTACATCCTTCCGGAGATATGGGGCCCAAAACTGCACTCAATACTCCAAATGTGGTCTGACCAGAGCCTTATAGAGCTTCAGAAATACATCCCTGCTTTTATATTCAAGTCCACTCAAAATAAGTGCCATCATTGCATTTACATTCCCAACTACTGACTCAACCTGCAAGTTTACCTTGCAGATCAGATTGAGCCAGAACAGGAAGATTCAGCAGCTTTGAGAATACGAGAGCAGCACCAAAAGGAATAAAGAGGACAAACTTGCATTTGCATAGCACCTTTCACTGTCTTGGGCCATTTCAAGGCATTTTGCAACCTATTAACCACATGTACTTCACCACTGTCCTGTAGGCAGCATGGCAAACAATTTGTGCACAGCCAAATGCCAGAAGCAATCTACTGATGACCAGTTTATCTGGTTTCTTTTTAAAAAACCCCACAGGGGAGAAAGCAGGACCAGGGGACTGGGTTGGATGATCAGCCAGGATCGTGTGGAATGATGGAAGAGGACCAACTGGCCCGATTCTGTCCTTATTTGCAGGGTTTCTAAACGGTTTTGGCTGAGGGACAATGATGAGTTGGCACTCCAACAAGGAAGCTGGGCCCTGGTTACATCCACACCTTAAATTGTTTGCCTTCTTGGTGACATTGTATGCCTGTCATGGTGATCCCACCTTCCCTGTGGCCTTTAGTGAAACCTGAACAGGAAACTGGCCAGCAATAAGGCCTGTGTAAAGGCTCTCATGCCTCAGCGGTAGTGTCCCTATCTCTGAGCCAGGACACCTGGATTCAAGACCCCACTCCCTCGCACCTTGTGTCATAACTTCTCAAAACATTAGCTAATGACTACACTGATCTCTCTCATTGGCTGAGCAAAGGGAATCTCTCATGATAACTCGCAGTCTAGGGGAGGAGGTCAGGGGACGTTGGGTTGCCCCAGACACTCAATCCCTGTGAGGGAGGGAGTGAAAAATATAGAGAGGACTTACATTAACTTAAGACGTTTATGACATTGCTACACGGCTCAACAGCACAGAGGTGGGAAGCATGTCTCTCCCTTGACCGCGAGCATTTGACAACAAGGGTATACAGACTCAGGGTAAAGGGCCGAGAGGAGGGCATTCCTTCACTCAGACAGAACTGAACCTTTGGGATTCTCAGTCCCAGAAGGTTGCAGATGCTTGGTCATTGAGTGCGTTCAGCATTCATGTCAATAGGTTTGCAGCCAGTGACATCAAGGGGAACGACGATGCTGTGGGAAGACGCTGTTAAGGTCAAAGGTCAGCCTTAGGCCAGGTGAAATGGCGAAGGGTGTGCGTGAGGGGGAGAGGTGATCTAAGCCAGCGGCTTCTTCCTGTAATCCGTCAGAACACTGGGAGCCACAGCATCTCCAACAGGAAAACCGCAGCAGGAACGTGGCCCAGCTCCTGCCTGAGAGCCGCTGTACGCCAGTGGACATGCTGCAGTCACACCCAGGCTGGAACATTGCCCAGGCCAGGGAACCTCCTCCTCCTGACTGAACAGCAACTCATATGAGCCCAAACAGCCAATCTCGTTCCCCTGCTCACCACCACTGCTCCTGGCTCCCAAACAGGCAAACTCTCAACTGTAATCCCCTCCAGCCCCTACACCCCTC
>NW_025170352.1:0-1772 GCF_004010195.1 Chiloscyllium plagiosum | reverse complement strand
TGTTGTTATTCTGTATTCTGTTCTCTTTTCTTTATGTTTCATTCGTTAATAAATTATGCTGTGTTTAAAACTAAGTGGCTTGACCAGCTGTATCCCTTCTGGAATATCTGTGTTACACCTATTTAAAACAACTAGCAAAGTTTGCGTCTGAGCTACTGTCACGAAATGTTTTGAGTCGGTCTGGCCTAGCCATTGTATTATGATCACTATTTCCCAAAGGATCATCCATTATGAGATTGATCATTCGTATTGCTGCATTATTCAATACTGCAACTGGAAAAAACTTCCTTTGTCACCCTTGTCCCACAAAGAACACTTTTCTGGGTAGGTTTCCACTACCAGCTCTGCCCATCTCATTGGCACTGTCGATATCCTTCTGAAGTTCATAACCATGCTCCTCAGTCACACCAGGAATTGGAACATCATACTTTGGGTGAATGTGCAGGAGACTAGGAGGTTCAGTCAGCAATCAGTACAGAGTCAAATCTCTAACTTCAGAATTCTGTGCAATCGATTGGACAAAATATTGATTCATCATTATCCTGCAGCTTCAGCATTTTCATCACTACCTGCTCACCACCGTGAGGTGAAAACTGGAGATGTTCCTTGCCAATTAGCCATGCTCAGTCCCTTTCACAATTGCACAGAATCTGAAGCATACATAGAGTCATAGAGACAAATACAATCTTTGGACCAACATGTCCATGCTGATCGAGTTTCATAAACTGAACTCATCCCACGGGCATGCATTTGGCCCATGTCCCTCTAAACATTTCGTATTCACGCACCTGTCCAAACATCTCTCAAATGGTTGTAATTGTACTCACCTCTTCCACTTTCTTGAACAGCTCGATCTCTCTGCACACCACCCTCAGATCCCTTTCAAGTGATCCCCCCTCTCATCTTAAACCTGAAACCTCTAAATTTGGACTCCCATATCTGGGAAAAAGAACTTGGTTGCTCACCTTATCTACGCGCTTCATGATTTTATAAATCTCTATTGGAGAATTGGTACAGTTTCGCACTAAATTAGAGTATTGGAGCAGGACAGTGCTGGATGGGAGAATGAGAGTAGCGCACTCCTAAATTGGGCGAGCGAATCAGTCAATATGATGGTTCATATTGAGGGAAAAAAAACTTCCACGCTTCGCCAGCATCTCCTTATAAATCAAACCGTCTAGTCTTGGTACCATTCTTGTAAATCTTTCCTGTACCATTTTCAGTTTAATGACAAACTACTAATGGAAGTGCGAGAAGAATTGTATGTCGTCTCCAAATGCAGCCTTGCCAATATCCAGTACAGTCTCAATATGACATCCCAACACCAATACGCAATGTTCTGACCAATGAAGGCAAGCATGCTTAATGTCTTCTTCACAACTTTGTCTATCTGTGACACCACTTTGGAGAAATGACATACCTGCACCCGGAAATCTCTCTGTGCAAGACTAAATGCCAGGGGGCCTAAATTAACTGTCTCAGTCCTGCCCTGGTCTGTCTTACAAACATGCAATACCACACATCTATCTAAATTAAAATCCATCTGCCACTCCACGTGTAAGAAGATAGGGTCAAGATTCGGGCTTGGCTGATAAGTGGCAAGCATTGACATGCCACCTAAAACCATTAAAATTAATTAACTCCGCCCCCAATGCCCACACCCCACAAACATGTATTATCTTCAAGACACACTGCAACAAGTGAAGAAGGCTCCCAGGACAGCATCCTCCAAAGTGCCAGCCTCTCCGATTTAAAAGCACAAGGAGAGCAGA
>NW_025170351.1:0-1772 GCF_004010195.1 Chiloscyllium plagiosum | reverse complement strand
AGTAGTGGTGAAGCGAGGACTGACGGGAAGGGTAAGTATTCCCGCATTAAAAGTTGCTGAACTCGGGAGTCGGGCCTCCATTTTGCCAGAACGGCGAGTAGAGAAGGCGTGGTGAAGCGAGGGCTGCCGGGAAGGCTGGGTTTCACGCATTAAAAGGGACTTATCTCGGGAGTAGGGTCTCCACTTTGCCAGAGCAGCGAGGAGATAAGGTGAAGCGAGGACTGCCGAGAGGGATAAGTTTTCCCGCATTAAAAGGAACTTACCTCGGGAGTCGGGTCTTCATTTTGCAAGAGCGACGAGGAGAGAAGGAGTGGTGAAGCGAGGGCTGCCGAAAAGGGTGAGTTGAAAAACATTAAAAGAGACTTACCACGTGAGTCGGGCCTCCGTTTGTTGAGAGTTGCGAGGGAGGAGCGAAGGACATCTGGGAACTCGTAAATATGTGTGGTTCTGTTACCCGAAGCATGAGTCGGGTCGTGTCTCCCACTCATCTTCCATCTCTAAACAAAAAAAAAGGTTCTGTGCACCAGATTGGTACGGTAACAAGTTTATTTTTATTACTTAATTTTCAGCAGTCTCTTTGGGAATTTAGAATACTGGAAATGGAGGTACGGGCAGTTGAATGTTCCTCCTGCAGAATGTGGGAGGTAAGGGTCACCACGAGTGTCCCTGCTGACGACATCTGCGGGGAGTGCACCCAACTCCAGCTCCTCGAAAACCGTGTTTGGGAACTGCAGCTAGAGCTGGATCAACTTCGGATCATTCGGGATGTAGAGGGATTTATTGAGAGGGAGGTAGACACTCCTCAGTTACAAGAAAAAGGCAGATAGTCAGGGGACGGAAAGACAAACGGCAGGCAGTGTCGGGAATCCCCTCAAAAATAAGTATACCGTTTTGAATATTGTTGGGATGAACGACTTACCAGGGGAAAGCAGTGGGGCACAGGGCTCTGGCACAGCGTCTGTCCCCGCTGCTCAGAAGGGGAGGGGGAAGAGGAGCAGGGCAGTAGTCATTGGGGACTCCATAGTTTGGATTTTTGGATAATTGGGGTTCGTTCTGGGGTTGGTGGGACCTCTACAAGCAGGATGGTCTTTATCTGAAACAGAGGGGTACCAATATGCGGGGGTGGGGGTGGATTTGTTCAGGCTATTGGGGTAGGTTTAATCTAATCCAGCAGGTGGATGGGAACCAAAATTGTAGTTCGAGTATAGAAAAGGTTGAGAGTACGGAGGTCCGAAATCAAGTTTCATGGACGCACGATGGCACCAGAAAGCAAGAAGTTGGTTTGAAGTGAGTCTGCTTCAACGCCAGGAGCATCCGGAATAAGGTGGGTTAACTTGCAGCATTAGTCAGCACCTGGGACTTCGAAGTTGTGGCCGTTTAGGAGATATGGATCGAGCAGGGACAGGAATAGTTGGTTGCAGGTTCCAGGATTTAGATGTTTCAGTAAGAACAGAGAAGATGGTAAAACAGGGGGAGGTGTGGCATTGTTGGTCAAGGACTCTATTACAGTTGCAGAAAGGATGATTGGGGACTCGTCAACTGAGGTAGCATGGGCTGAGGTTAGAAACAGGAAAGAGAAGTCACCCTGTTGGGAGTTTTCCATAGGCCTCCGAATAGTTCCAGAGATGTCGGGGAAAGGACAGCAACGATGATTCTCGATAGGAGTGAGAGAGACAGGTCAGTTGTTATGGGGGATTTCAACTTTCCAAATATTGACTGGGAACACGATAGTACAAGTCCTATAGATGGGTCAGTTTTTGTCCAGTGTGTGC
>NW_025170350.1:0-1772 GCF_004010195.1 Chiloscyllium plagiosum | reverse complement strand
GTTTGCGAGATTGTATGGCTCTGAGGAAGAGTCTGTGTATCTGTCGGAGTGAACGTGTGTGTCCATGCAAGAGAGTGCCTGTGTGTATGACTGTCGGTGTGTCTCTGACTGTCTGTGTATGTGCACCTGTTTGTGTATGTGTATAGCGCATTGGGGGTCAAATGTCGCGTGACATGAACCCAAGGTCCCAGTTGAGGCCATCCACATTGGTACCGAACTTGGCCAGCTGCCTTTGCTCGGCCACTTTTCATTGTTGCCAGTCCCAAATTCAGCCTTGGAAGACGGTCCGTCGAAGGTACAAGGTCGAATATCTTGGACAGCTGAAGTTTTCTGTGACTGGGAGGGAACAGCCGTGTCTTTTGATTGCTGTGCAGTGTCCACTCATCCGTTGCCATGACGATGATTGGCTTCAACAATGTACCATGTCAAAGGGCATCCTTGCCCGCAGTGTACGAGAGAGACAACTTTGGTTGAGTCACATGAGTACATGCCATGTACATGGTGGGAGGTGTCCCCACGCGTCATAGTGGTATCAGTATTAATACTCTGACACATCTTGCAACATTCACCGTGACAATGTTGTCGACTGTTGTCCTAAATGCCGGACAGTTTGCAATAAACAATGATGTGTTTGAAGTTTGGTGGTTATTTAAAGGTGAAAATTGGAGGTGTGGGAATTGTCTTGGCGACCTGTGCATCATCAATGAAAATGTGGTACATGCTGAGACGAACATGGTATAGTTTTTTTTGGCTCATAGCAAGTACTTGACAACGAAGTGTACCCTGTTGGTTGGAGCTCGTGTCTGACTCCTGAGGGGGTCATTCAGTTTTCTCCCTGTGGCACATCAGAACTGGCGGTCGATGAGTTCAGCATCATACCCCGTTCTTTTGACGGTATTCTTGAGTACTTCCAGGTACCCGTCACGTTCCTCCAGATCTGAACAGATCCTATTCATGTATAGGGCTTATCCATAGGGGATGGCTGTTTTAACATGTTTCCAGTGAAAGATGGAGAAATATAACATCTTCAGGTTATCTGTGGGTTTGCGTTAGAGGAGGGGCTGAGATTCCCATCCTCGATGGAGATACATGTGTCCAAGAATGAGTCGGATAGTAGAGAGTTGTCCATAATGAGTTTAATAGTGGGTGGAAGCTCGTTGATATCACTGTGTAGTTGTGTCAGTGACTCCTCGCCATGGGTGTAGAGGAAGAAAATGTCGCCAATGTGCCTGGTATATAGCGTTGGTTGGAGATCGTGTGTAGAGAATAGTTCTTGTTCGGACTTGTGCATGAAAATGTTGGCACATTGGGAGCAAATACAGTGCCCATGGCTGTTCCGTGTCTCTGGATGAAGAACTGGTTGTGAAACGTGAAAATTTTATGGTCGAGGAGAAAGCGGTTGAGTTGTAATACGGTGATGAGAGACTTAACAAACAATCCAGATCTTTTTCAATATTTCATTTCCGTGATTGGTGTTGAGTACTGAAGCTGTATCTGCGATTTTGTCATCGTGGGGGATGCTGATATGCTGATATGCTGAAACGTCCATTGTGACGAGGAAGAATCTGTTTTGACTGGCCCGTGGGTGCTGAGTTTCTGAAAAGGAATCTGTACTATCGTGACAGAAGCTGGGGATCCCCTTGTCCAATGGGTTTCAAGATGCACTATACACACACACACACTGGCAGACGCAGACATACAGACAGACATAGGCATTCCTACACACGCTCCTACAGACACACACACTCTCCTAGGGACACATAGGCTCACGC
>NW_025170349.1:0-1772 GCF_004010195.1 Chiloscyllium plagiosum | reverse complement strand
GTAAAATGGTTTTAAGACCAGTACAGAACAGTTCGAGTCATACAGCACAGAACAGACCCTTTAGCCCAACTAGTCCATGCTGACTATATTCACAAACTAAACTAGTCCCACCTGCCTGTGTTTGTCCCATATACCTCTGAACCTTTCCTATTCATGTACTTATCCAAATGTCTTTTAAACGTTGTTACTCAACCTGCATCCACCATTTTCTCTGGACATTCATTCCACACAAACCACTGTTTAAAAAAAAGGTGCTCCTCATGTGTTTTTTAAATCTTTCTCCTCTCCCCTTAATTTGCAGCCTTATCTTGAAACGACACATGCCAATCACCTTATCTACGCCCCTCATGGTTTTGTAAACCTCTATGAAGAGAGCAACGAACCTTACAGCACAGGAACAGGCCCTTCAGCCCTCCAAGGCTATGCTGATCGAGATACTCTATCTAAACCTGCCGCCTATTTTCTAAGGATCTGTATCCCTCTGCTCCTTGCCCATTCATGTCTCTGTCTAGATACATCTTAAATGACGCTATCGATCCCACCCCTCCTGCCTCGACTGGCGATGCATTCAAGGCGCCCACCACCCTCTGTGTAAAGAACTTTCCATGTATATCTCCCTCAAACCTTTCCCCCCTCACTTTGAACTTGTGACCCTGAGTAATTAAGTCTTCCCCTCTGGGAAAATAATTCTTACTATCCACCCCTGTTTACACCCCTCATGGTTTTTAGGCCTCAATCAGGACACAACCCCCCCCAACCTCCTCATTTCCAATGAAAATAATCCTAATCTACTCAATCTCTCCTTATAGCTCGCGCTCTCCATAACAGGCAACATCCTGGTGAACCTCCTCTGCACTCTCTCCAAAAGTATCCACATCCTTTTGGAAATCTGGCGACCGGAATTGTACGCAGTATTCCAAATGCGCCAAACCAAAATCTTATATTACTTTAACATGACCTGCCAGCTCTTTTACTCAATCCGTCCGATGATGGAACGCGTGTTGTATGCCGCCTTGACCACTCTACTGACATGCGTTGCCACCTTCAGAGAACAATAGACCTGAACACCCAGATCTCTCTGCACATCAATTTCCCCTCGGTCCTTTCCATTTACTGTATAGCTCGCTCTTGAATTGCATCTTCCAAAATGCATCACCTCGCATTTGTCTGGATTGAACTCCATCTGCCATTTCTCTTCCCAACTCTCCAATCTACATTCTGCTGTATCGTCTGACAGCCCCCTTCACTATCTGATATTCCATCAATCTGAGTGCCATCTGCAAACTTGCTAATGAGGCACCCGATACCTTCACCTTTCAACCTCCTGTGCTCCAGTGAAAAAAGTCCCAGCCTACCCACCAGTAGGTGTGAATTCTGTCTGGGTCCCAATGTCGAGTCAGCCTGCCATTTTTGATAGAAAAGCTCTGCATTTAAATTACGTTCTTGAGAAAGTTACTGAAAACAGGTTCTGGGATTAACATACCAAAGAACAGAACCCCATTCTAAAAAATGAAAGATTTAATCTAAATTGTTTAATGTATCACATCTCCATGAACTGGACTCTGTTGGCTATAAATAGTCTAATCATGATCTTATTCCCCACAACCACCTGAAGCAGCAGCAGCAGCACTTCAGAGATCCAAGTTCAATTCCCACCTCGGGCAACTGTCAGTGTGGAGTTTGCACATTCTCCCAGTGTATGCGTGGGTTTCCTCCCACAGTCCAAAGATGTGCAGGTCAGGTGACGTGGCCACGCTAATTTGCCTGTAGTG
>NW_025170348.1:0-1772 GCF_004010195.1 Chiloscyllium plagiosum | reverse complement strand
CAGAGTAAACACTGAGAACAGTGAACACAGAGAGCAGTGAACACAAAGTGAACACAGAGAACAGTGAACACAGACAACAGTGAACCCAGAGTAAACACTGAGAACAGTGAACACAGAAAACAGTGAACAGAGAGAACACTGAAAACAGAGAACACTGAACACAGAGAAGAGTGAACACAGAGTACAGTGAACACAGAGAACAGTAAACACAGACAACACTGAACACAGAGAATAGTGAACACAGAGAACAGTGAACACAGAGAACACTGAACACAGAGACCTGTGAACACAGAGAACAGAGAACACAGGGGACACTGAACACAGAGAAGAGTGAACACAGACAAAGGTGAACAGAGACAACTGTGAACACAGAGAATAGTGAACACAGAGAACAGTGAGCACAGAAAAAAGTGAACACTGAGAACAGTGAACACTGAGAACAGTGAACCCAGAGAACACACAAATCAGAGAACACTGAACACAGAGAACAGTGAACTCAGAGAACACTGAACAGAGAACAGTGATCACAGAGAACACTGAACATGGAGTGAACACAGAGAACACTGAACAAAGAGAATAGTGAACACAGAGAACAGTGAACACAGAAAACAGTGAACACAGAAAACAGTGAACAGAGTGAACACTGAGAACAGTGAACACAGAGTAAACACTAAGTACAGTGAACACAGAGAAAGTGAACACAAAGTGAACACTGAGAACAGTGAACACAGACAACAGTGAACACAGAGTAAACACTGAGAACAGTGAACACAGAGAACAGTGAACACAGAAAACAGTGATCACAGGGAATAGTGAACACAGAGAACAGTGAACACAGAAAAATGTGAACACTGAGAACAGTGAACACTGTGTACAGTGAACACAGAAAAAGTGAACACAGAGTGAACACTGAGAACAGTGAACACAGAGTAAACACGAAGTACAGTGAACACAGAGAAAGTGAACACAAAGTGAACACTGAGAGCAGTGAACACAGAGAGCAGTGAACACAAAGTGAACATTGAGAACAGTGAACACAGACAACACTGAAAACAGAGAACAGTGAACACAGAGAACAGTGAACACAGAGAACACTGAACACAGAGACCTGTGAACAAAGAGAACAGAGAACACAGGGGACACTGAACACAGAGAAGAGTGAACACTGACAAAGGAGAACAGAGAGAACAGTGAACACAGAGAATAGTGAACATAGAGAACAGTGAACACAGAAAAAAGTGAACACTGAGAACAGTGAACACTGAGAACAGTGAACCCAGAGAACACTGAAAACATAGAACACTGAACACAGAGAACAGTGAACTCAGAGAATAGTGAACACAGAGAACAGTGAACACAGAGAACACTGAACACAGAGACCTGTGAACACAGAAAACAGTGAACACTGAGAACAGTGAACCCAGAGAACACTGAAAACATAGAACACTGAACACAGAGAACAGTGAACTCAGAGAACACTGAACACAGATATCAGTGAACACAGAGAACACTGAACACAGAGATAACAAAGAGAAGGGTGAACACAGAGTGAACACTGAGTACAGTGAACACAGGGAAAGTGAACACAGAGTGAACACGGAGAACAGTGATCACACAGAACAGTGAACACAGAGTAAACACTGAGTACAGTGAACACAGACAGAGAAAGTGAACTCAAAGTGAACACTGAGAACAGTGAACATAGACGACAGTGAACACAGAGTAAACACTGAGAACATTGAACACAGAGAACAGTGAACACAGAAAACAGT
>NW_025170347.1:0-1772 GCF_004010195.1 Chiloscyllium plagiosum | reverse complement strand
CCTACATATCCCTGAACACCATGGGAAATTTAGTTTGACCACTTCACCTAACCTGCACATCTTTGTACTATCCATATACTCAATGCCCCTTCCAATGAAGGTAATCTTGGCATAGGCTTTTTTTTTTTACCCCCTTATCCACCAGCACTGCTACTTCGGTGATCTGTGGACCTGCACACCCAGATCCCTCTGCATGTTAATCCTCCGAAGGGTTCTGCGATTCACTGTATAATTTCCAACCGTACTTGACCTTCCCAAATGTATCACCTCACATTTGTCTGGATTAAGCTCCAGCTGCCATTTTTCTGTCCATGCTTCCAACTGATCTATATACTGTTGTATCCTCTGACAATCCTCTTCAATATCTACAACTCCATCAATCTTTGTATTATCCCAATCTTTTTATCGTCTGCAAACCTAGACCAGCTACGTTTTCTTCCAAATTGTTTATGAAGATCATGAACAGGAGAGGTCCTAGCTCTCACCCCTGTGGGACACCACTCGTCACAGTCCTCCATTCTGAAAATCGTCCTCCACCACTCCCCTCTGTCTCCTATGATTGAGTCAGTTCTAAATAGGAAGCTACATCTTGCCAGCTCACCCCCGATACCATGTGACTTCACATTCTGTACCAGTTTGCCATGAGGGGCCTTGTCAAAGGTTTTATTGAAGTCCACGTGGACAACATCAACTGGTTTTCCCTCATCATTCATCTTCATCATCTCCTCAAAAAACGTGGTCAAGATGGTAAGGCACGACATCTCCTGCACAAAATCATGCTGTCTGTCACTATTAAATCCATTTTCTTCTAATTGCATACCGATCTTGTCCGTGTCAATCTTTTCCAATCATTTCCCTAACACTGACATAAGGCTCACAGGTCTGTAATTCTCAGGGTTATCCCTGCTACCCTTCTTAAACAGTGGGACAACATCAGCTATTCTCCAGTCCTCTGGGACCTCACCTGTGGCCAGAGAGAATACAAAGATGTCTGTGAATGCAGCAGCAATTTGTTCTCTTGTCTCCCTCAATATTCTGGGATCAATCCCATCAGGACCCAGGGACTTATTTACCTTTCTTCTTTTTAAGACACACAGAATGTTTCCGTGTCCGTGTTTAACCTGATGTCACGAGGCTTTATGGGGTCTGGCATCAATGCTGAGCACTTCCAGAGCACAGCCCTCTTGACTGTATCCCACGGAGCTGTTCCCTCTGCTGGCTCTGTCCTGCAGTGGGACAGGACCTGCCCTGAGATGGTCATTGTGTTGTCTGGGACATTGTCTGTAAAGTGGGATTCTGTGAGTGTGACTATGTTCAATTGTTGCTGGATTAGTCTGTGAGGAATATACTGCAGGGCAGTTTTATGTTTTCTACAATAAAGAGTTAACATGTCTTGATTTCTTTCAATTTTAAAATCAAGCCGGACCAAACTATCTTTTTCAGTTGAAGACAATGTAACTATTTTTCACTTCAATAAGCAGAGTACACAACTCAATTCAATAACTGCAGTGACCAGCTGGGTCACCTTCCCAACACACTGCCCGACCAAATACATTGAAAACGGCTTCGGAAAGGCCTGAATTCAAATATAGTGCTGCTGCACCTCACTGTCCCTCCAAAAAAGAGTGAGTCAATGATGGGCTCTGAAATCTGTCCAGAGAGCTTCCAAACTGGATCCAGGCAGTTATTCAAGTATCCCCTCACGACAGACAATTCAGAGAGGGTGCAAAATATTCCTCAAGCACCTCTGGGCCACCCGGACGAACCAACCC
>NW_025170346.1:0-1772 GCF_004010195.1 Chiloscyllium plagiosum | reverse complement strand
TGAGAAACCCATGCTGACTCTCCTGGATTAATCATACACTGTTGAAATAACCATTTAGAGAATCTCTCAGAGTTTTGCCAGCTCTGGAAGTGTAACAGCAGTTGGTATCCCATCCTCAAACGTTTGGATAACTTCTGACAGATGGATCTCATTGACTTCATCTCGGGGTTTTCCATTGAACATCGCTTCAAAGGTGCCACCGTGCGATGGCTGAGATCCGAACCCATACCAACTGCTTGGAAGGCAGCCATGCTGCCCACTATATCCCCATCCCCCTGCCAGCTGGGTGCTTGCTATTCTCAAACACACTGAACAACACCGACATCATCACCAATTGAATTGGGGCTGAAATAAAAACAGAAATAGCTGGCGAAGCTCAGCAAGTCTGGCAGCATCGGCATCAGAATTCTTCAGTTCTAAAGAAGAATCACTGGGCTTGAAAAGTTCCCTCTGCTTCCTCCCCACAGATCCTGCAGGGCTTGCTGGGTTTCCCCAACAATCTCCATGTTGGGGTTCAGCTCTCCAGGATCTGCAGGAATTTATTTGTAATCCCGGAGTACATGTTAACCAACCGAAGGGGATATTGGGTCAGGTGACTGTCTACCTCATTCATTGGGACAGATGTCAAGGAGCATCTTAAACCGGAGAGGGACCAGGGGGGATTGGAGCGGTGTGGAGGGAGAGAGAGATAGAGAGAGAGAGAGTACAAACGGTAGGACAGCTCAGCTCAAAGCACGGCGCTTAATGCTGCCCCGATTAAAATATTGAAGATGGTAGAGGGCAGATGAGCTGAGACAGGGTGGGGGCTAGGCGATATTGATGATGTGGAAGGACAGTGTGTGCATCTGATCACATTCTGTCAGTCTGACTAATAGCAGTCATTCCTGGCACTGGATTCACTGAGGGGTGAATGGTCAGTGAACAGAGCGGAGTGTTCCTGTTATTCTGTTCCTGACTCTCCAGCTCCCGCTCTGTTAGTGACCTCTCAGTCTCCGGGAAATGGGCTGTATCCCAATTGTGCCGCATTCCTGGCCTTTATCCTTGGCCGAGCTGCGAGTTTAGATTAGATTACATTACAGTGTGGAAACAGTTCCTTCGGACCAACAAGTCCACACCGACCCGCCAAAGCGTAACCCACCCAGACGCCTTCACCTAACACTACGGGAAATTTAGCATAGCCAATTCACCTGACCTGCACATCTTTGGACTGTGGGAGGAAACTGGAGCACCCGGAGGAAACCCACGCAGACACGGGGAGAACGTGCAAACTCCACACAGTCAGTCGCCTTTGGCGGAAATTGAACCCGGGTCTCTGGCGCTGTGAGGCAACAGTGCTAACCACTGTGCCACTCTGCCGCCCACAGTTGACGGCCTGAGGAATATAATTCCCATACCGATTACTGTGTCTGTATATCCTCCATTAATCTGTAAACAGCATTGCTCAGGGCTGTAGGGACATGTATTGATGACATTGAGGATGTTATGAACCAGACCAAACTCCTCTGCCTCAGAAAATGGTCGAGATCCCTTTTCCTGATTTCCTGAAGGCAAGTGTAAGGCGTTACAATGCGATTGGTCAAACTGCCAGGCTTGAATCAAAACACACTTTACTCCACACTATCGTTGTAACACAAACATAGGAAGAAAGATTGGACAAACCGAACTCGATTTTAAAACCTTAACTAAATGAAAATTATTTAACTATAAACAGCAACTGTTCGGATATATTAACATTCCAGAAACCACACAATTCTGGTCTTTCTGCTATCGGG
>NW_025170345.1:0-1772 GCF_004010195.1 Chiloscyllium plagiosum | reverse complement strand
TAAGGCATTCGGGGAGGCTCATCTCGATGCGGATATAATCTGAAGACATGTCAAGCAATACAGGACAAGCATCAATATCCAACCCCCTATGTCAGGATAAGTGTCACCGTATATTCTCACTGCTCTCTCACCCTCACTGTATGTCTCTTATAGCACCTACCCTTGACCAAGGCTCACACTCTATCTCCAGATAAGGTTCAAGCACAGCCACTCTCATTGTTGAATTCAACACCTTCCCTCCCCCACATTTTCTGTCTCTGGTGCAATAGCCCCGCACACTAATAGCACTACATGGATACAACACTATGGACAGACTCCCTCCGGCCACCTCACCATGTCACACCTTACCCAGCCCAGCACTAACAGCAGGGCCATCCACTCCCACCCTCACTCATTCCATCCCTTTCTTCCATTCCAGGAGAAACAGCCTGGAATAGGACAGAAAGGGCCTGCCGGGTGGTGGAGTGCCGGATATCCGTCCCCTCATCACCCTACCCTGATATATGGGGAGGATCCTGGAGAGAACCGGAAAGGACCAGGAGGCCTTGTGTGGAGATTCGGAAACATCCATGTCCCACCTTCCGAATAAGAAGCAGTGTTCAGTAAAGAAAAATTCTCAATTCAAACCTGCTGTCAGTTCCAGCTTCATCTCTCTCACTCGCAGAAGAACAGATACCGCATTGCACAGAGATGCAGGCATTGAAATACAGACGTATTGGTAAATACCCCAATATACTAACATACACAATGCATACAAGGAGATAAGCATGCACACATGGAGAAGTACACAAAAACATAAACAGTCACACAAATAGACACAAACAGAGATAGAAACACACAGGTTGATACAAAGACAGACAGACATAGTCACACAAATACAAAAGTAACAAGTACATGGAGACACACATACATAAATGCACATTAAGACACAGACACGAGTGCCATTAGGACACAAATAAATAAGTTTTTGATTTATAAGGAGATCCAGGATTCCAGGGCAAGGTGTGAGAATGATGTTGAGGAACATATTAGAAATAACTGAATGGTATATCAGACTCGATAGGCCAAATGGTATAATTCTGCTCCTTTTTTAACGCTCGTGTGGTGTTATGCTATCAGCTATTCTCTTCATGAGACAGTAGCAGCAACATATTTGATTGGAAACAGTCAGTGGTAATGTGGGAAAAGATTGGAGGGCAGAATTGTTAATGTCTATTCCTAGTTATTGTACCACTTTATCCGAAAATGGGCAGTGATTTGATATGAGGTCAACACAATTTTTTAAAAATTGTGTCTCACAATGAAAGAAGGATGTCCCTTTCCCTTTACTGTTGTGCTATCTGTGGTGTCCTCATCCTCAGGGAGTAGTGAAGACTCGGTTAATTTAGGTATTTAGGTTGAGATTGACTGATCTTTGCAGGACTGGAGAGTCAATGCTTATTGGGAACGGACAGGAGACGGATGGTCAGACACACTCGGATCAGCCATGAGCATTCTGAATAGTGCCACTAAATGACCAACTGCTGCCCCTTTCCAATGTGTTGTTCCGTCAATCCACACTCCCGGCCGTTATCAGAATATACTGTTGCCCATATCCCATGTGTTGTTCCCTTAATACACGCTCCCGGCCGTTACAGAGATATGCTGCTGCCCCGCCCCTTTCTGTTGTTCCCTCAATCCACCCCTCGATGCTGTTCCAGAGATATACTGCTGCCCCTACCCCATATGTTGTTCCCTCGATCCACCCCTCGAGGCTGTTACAGAGACATACT
>NW_025170344.1:0-1771 GCF_004010195.1 Chiloscyllium plagiosum | reverse complement strand
AAAGACTTTGTCTATTTACCCTATTCATGCCCCGAACCATTTTATGAACCTCTATCAGGTCACCCTTCAGCCTCCAGTGCTCCAGGCAAAACGGGCCCAGCTTATTCCGACAACTCAAACCCTCCAACCCTGGCAACATCCTCGTAAATCTTTTTGAAACACTTTCAAATTTCACAACATCGTTCTGATGGCAGGCAATATTCCAAAAGTGGCCTAACCAATGTCCTGTACCGGAATAACATGACTTCCCAATTCCTATAGCCAGTGCACTGACCAATATGGAAAAGTATGTAAAATGCCACCTTCACTATCCTATCTACCTGTGATTCCAGTTTCAGGGAATTATGACCCTGCACCCCGAGGTCTCTTTGTTCAGCAACACTCCCCTGATTGGAGATGAACATTGTGTGTGATACGTTTTGGTGAAGTTACAGTCTCGGCACATGTTCACCATCTTCACACACAATTCATACGGTGATGTCACCGCTGGCTGGAGCCCCATTGGCTGCAAAACATTTGCAAACCCCTCATGGTCAGGGACAGCAATTAGTGGATGCACTTCATTGAAACAACCTGCTCTTTATTATACAGCTTTAGCTCTAACTACATCTCTGTGAGGCAGACCCCACTGCAGACAGGCAGGGGAGACCTGGGCACATGTCTCCTTCTCCCCCATCAGGTCCCAGCATTTAAAATAAAGCATTACACAGCAATGGGTTAGATACAGAGGAAAGCTTTCTCTACACTGTCCACCATCAATCACTCCCAGGACAGGGACAGCACGGGGTTAGATACAGAGTAAAGCTTCCTGTACACTGTCCCCTTCAACCATTCCCACGACAGGGATAGGACAGAGTTAGATACTGAGTAATGTTCCCTCTACGCTGCCCCCCATCAAACACTCCCAGTGAAGGCACAGCACATGTTGAGATACTGTGTAAAGCTCCCTCTACACTATTCCCCCATCAAACACTCCCAGAACAGGGATTGCATGAGGAAAGATACAAAGTAATGCTCACTCTACACTGTGCCCCATCAAACACTCCCAGAACAGGGATAGCATAGAGTTTCATGCAGAGTAAACCTCCCTCTACACTGTCCCCCATCAAACACTGACAGGATATGGACAGCACTGTGTAGGAGTAAAGCTTTCTGTACCCTGATTTCTCTGATTTCTTTTCCAGGATCCAGACACTAAATGCTGAATTGTTGTGTGGATTCACCAGGAATGAAGATGAGGAATCTCTGAACACAGACGGTGTCTGAACAGAGAACATCCCAGACCACCCTCTGAACCATGACCCAAAACTGAAACTTGACCAATGACCCACTTTCTTAAACCCTGATGTTGTCCCTGGCTCACAACATCTCACAGGCTGTCTCCCAACAGGAATCCAAATCCTGATGCTGTGTATCCAAAGGAGATTTCACCCCCATCTCCTGAATCCCGACAGGATAACATCAAATTGATCCTATCGAGATTTCTAAATCCCCCTCCGCTTCCCACTTGTCGAGATTTCCAGAATAACTCCCAATGCGGGGCTACAGTCGTTCCTGTATTTACGGTCTGTTACGGGATATTTTCTCAATAAAGTTCCACAAGACACATGACTGGAGTGGGAAAGTGTGACTGAATGTGTAATACCTCACCTGGGTACACTCGCTGGAAATGAAGACCCTGCTGTTCTCTGTGTTATCAGAAATGTTATAGATGTGATTGGAATGGGCAAAATTCCCAAAATTCCCTGTCTTTCAGACCGTGGTTGAGAGA
>NW_025170343.1:0-1771 GCF_004010195.1 Chiloscyllium plagiosum | reverse complement strand
CACGTCTCGGGGACAACCATGCCATTAAATCATCATTGGAAATTGTTGATTATGACTTGAAAAGGCAGTATTCATGGACAAATTCATCTACTTAGATTTCACAAGCAAGAGAGAGCGTGTTACAGTGAAATTTAATTAATGCATGGGTTTTAAACTAATTTACAAATCTCAAGAATACATGGTGTAATTATGAACTTTGTAGCATTCCACTTAAGTCGCTGGAATGTATTACTCTTATATTTGTGGGATATTCTTCCAATAATGTCTCACATTATGTAACGTCACGAATAAGCTGATGGGATCGGGTGGCATTGAAAACTGAGAGCCAAAAACTGTGACATTTATGCGAGGGGTCAGATTTTGAGAATATAGCTCGAATTCCAGGGAAATATAATGGAGTGGGTCCTATTTGTCCGATTATGTTTGGGCAGATTGTTTGACGCTAGAATATGGCATTGAGTTTGCTCTTCTAATTATCCAGTTGTTATAGTTTTCATCGCACCCTCGCTGTTTTTGGCGTCCACAGTAAGTGACCTATCGATTTCTAAACTTTACGAGCTGCCATGCTTGACATGTACGCGCCTCTCTGCTCGATTATTCCTGTGTCTGCAGAATACAGTCACCAGTTCTGGTGTTGCAGTTGCTGGACATCCTCCACCGCCAAACCATTACCACACGACGCCTGGGGTAGGAACACCTTATATTCGGCCTTGGGACTCTGCAACAACACGGATAAATGTGGACTTCAACAGCTTCCTCATTTCCCATCCCACGCCATGATCCCAATCTCAAGCGTACAAATCGGCACCGCCCTCTGGACCAGTACATCACTCCTCCTCTGACATATTACCTTGGGCCTCACCTTCACCACCCTATCACTTTTCCAGCTACCTACCCACAACTCCATCCCCTCCCAGTTATCTCTCAGCCCCAACCTACATGCCTCATTTCTAATGAAACGCTTACGTCCGAAACATCGATTCTCCTGTTCTTCGGATGCTGGCTGACCTGCCATGCTTTCCCAACACTACGTTCTAAACTCTGATCTCTACCATCTGCAGTCCTGACTTTACCCCAAGACCTAAGTCCACCTTGCTTACCACACTTAACAACAACTCAACCAACTGCTAATTGCAATTCTGTCAAACCCCTCCTTCTATTGTCTCAATGTTGCGCAATATACCTTAATGGGCTGCGGTGAATTCCGCAAATTTACAACCCTTTTGGAACGGTAATTCATCCTCACCTTCGTTTTCTGTCTGCCATCCTGCATTTATTTTAACACGAGGAAGCACCTATTCCATGTTTACGTCATGTACTGGAAGGCTGAAAGTATTCAATGGTTTCCTTATTGTCTTCACAAAATATCTGCAAGGAGAAACGTGCACACTTGTGCGTATCTATGTCCCCTTCAATCCTTGTAATATTCTGTAAATTCCACTTTGGAAATACAACCAGTCTGACTCAAGATTTGTACACAGACAGACTATAACTTCACAAACCGAATATAACCCGTTCAACTCTGATGGGGTAACCCTGACGAGCGGGACAACGTGTCTGCAACTAATACTGCATTGACGACAGAAGCATTGCAACAGAATCGGCCATTCTGCTCTTTAACCCGCTCCGAAATTCATGAGGATTATGGGTAAACATTTGAAGTCAACAGCCTAATTTTGCTTTCACTCCATAACCTTTGATCCTTGTCGCCTCAGAGTGTGTATTTAGCCTCTTTTCAGATCACATTAATTGTTTTGGCATTCATTACTTC
>NW_025170342.1:0-1771 GCF_004010195.1 Chiloscyllium plagiosum | reverse complement strand
AATCTTATACCCTGAAAAAGTGCCAAATGCGTGTATCAGGCAAGGCATTGACTCTGCTGGATTTGTCAAGAAAATTAGAACATCAGCATACAGCGAGATCTTATGTAATTTTGACCCCACTTCTGGAGCCGATATATTGAGATCCCCACGAATGGCCTCTGCCAACGGTTCAATCACCAACGTAAAAAGTAATGGTGAAAGGGGACAGCCTTGCCGGCTGCCCCGGAAATATTAAAATTGCTTGATCGTACCCCGTCGGTAATGACCGCAGCGAGAGGTACACTGTAGAGAACCTTTACCCATCTTATGAAAACTTTGCCCAGACCAAATCGGTCTAGAGTATAGAAAAGGTACGGCCACTCAACTCGGTCAAATGCCTTCACTGCATCTAAAATAATCACCAATCCCTGTATTGACTGCTGTTGGCATGCTTGAATTACATTAAGCAGCCTCCTAACGTTATTGGAGGATCTGCGACACTTTATGAAGCCCGTCTGATCCTCTTTAATAATAGAAGGTAACAGTCTCCAGCCTTAATGCAAGAGCCTTAAAGAGGATCTTAAAGTCCACATTTAAGAGCGAGATGGGCCTGTATGAAGCACAGTCTTCCGGAACCATCTCTTTTTTAAGGGTAAGTGAAATATTGGCCTCTCTCAGAGATGGTGGGAGACAAACATGACTGTATGAATCAAACATATTCATCATCGGGCCTGACAGTATACTTATAAATTCCTTATAGAATTCACTGGGAAGTCCATCAGGACCAGGCGCCTTTCCACTCTGAAGCTGCCTCAGAGCTTCTTGCTCTGATAATGGGGCATTGAGAAAGGATTGTTGCTCGAGAGTCAGACCCGGGAGCTTCAGATCTCTAAAAAAGGATTCCATTTTGGTCTGCTGCTCCTCACAATTCTCAGACTGATAGAACTTAGAGTAGAATCTCTGGAACGCCACATTAATCTTTTTAAAATCACATGTTAGGTTCCCAGACCCTTCCCTAATCGCTGTAATGGTTTGTGGGGCACTTCTCTTTCTGGCAAGGTATGCTAAGCATTTGCCTGGCTTGTCACCATGCTCATATAACCTTTGCTTTGCAAAAGCCAGCTCCTTCTTTGCCGTCTGCGTGAGCACGGAATTTAGTGCAGACCGCAGTGCCGTAATCCTCTATAGTTTGACCAACAAGGGTTTGTCAAAATAGGCCTTCTCGGCGGTCTTCAACTGTGCTTCAAGGAGACGTTGCTGCTCACCCTTCTGCCGCTTCCTACTTGTGGAATATGAAATAACCCTCTGGCATAAGCTTTGGCAGTTTCCCAGAGAACAGATGAGCTACCAACCGAGCCTATGTTGATGTCTAGGAATGCCCAAAATTCCCTAGAGAAATACTCCACAAACTTGCTGTCCATAAGAATATAGGGGTCCGTTTGCCAGTACCTTGAATCCACTGTAACATCCTTAATTTTAACCATGAGGTACACTGGAGCATGATCAGAGATGGCAATATTACCAATGGTACAGGATGCCACCAGATTCAGGGTTACCGCAGGGGTCAGAAAAAAATCAGTCCTTGTGTGACATCTGTGCGAATTGGAGAAAAACATGAAATCCCTACGTGTAGGGTGGAGACACCTCCAGACATCCACCAATCCTAATTCCCCACACAAACCTAATAACTGTTTAGTTTGTGCAGAGGGTATCGAGGGACCTTTAGACAACATGTCTACTATGGGGTCCATAAGGCAGTTAAAATATCCCCCTATAATGATGTGCCGAGACT
>NW_025170341.1:0-1771 GCF_004010195.1 Chiloscyllium plagiosum | reverse complement strand
TCCCAGTCCCGAGCAATTGAGTGATGCCTCTTGATTCTGTGACCCAATCTCGAGCAGGTGAGTGACTGCCTCCTGTTCCTCTGTCCCAGTCTCCAGCAGTTGAGTGACTGCCTCCTGTTCCTGTGTCGCTGTCTCGAGCAGTTGAGTCACACCCTCCTGTTTCTCTGTCCCAGTCTTGAGCAGTTGAGTAACGCCCTCCTGTTCCTGTGTCCCAGTCTCGAGAAGTTGAGTGCCTCCCTCCTGTCCCTGTGTCCCAGTCTCTAACGACTGCCTGCTGTTCCTGTGTCCCAGTCTCGAGCAGTTGAGTGCCGGGCTTCTGTTCCTGTTTCCCAGTCTCATGCAGTTGAATGACTTCCTCCTGTTCCTGTGTCCCTGTCTCGAACAGTTGAATGACTGCCTCCAGTTCCTGTGTCCCTGTCTCGTGCAGTTGAGTGACTGCCTCCCCTTCCTCTATCCCAGTCTTCAGCAGTTGAATGACTGCCTGCTGTTCCTGTCTCCCAGTCTCGAGCAGTTGAGTGCCTGCCTTCTGTTCCTGTGTCCCAGTCTCATGCAGTTGAGTAATACCCTCCTGTTTCTGTGTCCCTGTCTCGAGCAGTTGAGTGACTGCCTCCTGTTCCGTTGAACCAGTCGCGAGCAGTTGAATGACTGCCTCGTGTTCCTGTTTCCCAGTCTTGAGCAGTTGAGTGACTGCATCCTGTTCCTGTGACCCAGATTCGAGCATTTGAGTGACTGCCTCCTGTTTCTGTGTCCCAGACTCAAGCAGTTGAGTGACTTCCTCGTGTTCCTGTTTCCCAGTCTCGAGCAGTTGAGTGACTGCCTCCTGTTCCTGTGTCCCAGTCTCGAGCAATTGAGTGATGCCTCCTGTCCCTGTGTCCCAGTTTCGAACAGTTGAGTGACTGCCTCCTGTTCATGTGTCCCAGTCTTGAGCAGTCGAATGACTGCCTCCTGTTCCTGTGTCCCAGTCTCGAGAAGTTGAGTGCCTGCCTTCTGTCCCTGTGTCCCAGTCTCGAGCAGTTGAGTGACTGCCTCCTGTTCCTGTGTCGCAGTCTCGAGCAGATGAGTGATGCCTCCTGTTCCTGTGTCCCAGTCCCGAGCAATTGAGTGATGCCTCTTGTTTCTGTGACCCAATCTCGAGCAGGTGAGTGACTGCCTCCTGTTCCTCTGTCCCAGTCTCCAGCAGTTGAGTGACTGCCTCCTGTTCCTGTGTCCCAGTCTTGAGGAGATGAGAAACGCACTCCTGTTTCTGTATCCCACTCCCGAGCAGTTGAAGGACTGCCTCCTGTTCCTGTGTCCCAGTCTCGAGCAATTGAGTGATGCCTCCTGTTCCTGTGTCCCAGTCCCGAGCAATTGAGTGATGCCTCTTGTTTATGTGACCCAATCTCGAGCAGGTGAGTGACTGCCTCCTGTTCCTCTGTCCCAGTCTCCAGCAGTTGAGTGACTGCCTCCTGTTCCTGTGTCCCAGTCACGAGCCGTTGAGTGCCTGCCTTCTGTTCCTGTGTCCCAGTGTCGAGCAGTTGAGTGACTGCCTCCTGTTCCTGTGTCCCAGTCTTGAGCAGTCGAATGACTGCCTCCTGTTCCTGTGTCCCAGTCTTGAGCAGATGAGAAACGCACTCCTGTTTCTGTATCCCACTCCCGAGCAGTTGAAGGACTGCGTCCTGTTCCTGTGTCCCAGTCTCGAGCAATTGAGTGATGCCTGTTGTTTCTGTGACCCAGTCTCGAGCAGGTGAGTGACTGCCTTCCGTTCCTGTGCCCCAGTTTCGAGCAGTTGAGT
>NW_025170340.1:0-1771 GCF_004010195.1 Chiloscyllium plagiosum | reverse complement strand
ACAATATACCGTCAACTGGAAGCGGCAGGGACAGGCCACTATAAATGCCGGAGGAAACATCAAAGAAGAGCTTCGCAGGAGGCTCCCAAGCACTGATGATGTCGCCTAGCCAGGGGACGAAACGTTTGCAACAACAACGTCCAGCTCGGCGAACAGAACCACAACAACGAGCACCTGAGTTACAAATCTTCCCACAAACTTTGATTGATCTTTGCTGGACAGGAGAGTCAATGTTTATTGCGAACAGACTGGAGACGGATAGTCAGACGCAATCGGATCAGTTATGAGCATTCTGAATGGTGCATGCAAAAAGCCAACTGCTGTCCATACCCTATGCGCTGTGCATCAATCCACCCTCGAGGCTGTTGCAGAGATATACTGCTGCCCCTACTCCATGTGATGTTCCCTCAATCCACCCCTCAAGGCTATCACGGAGGTATACTGCTGCCCCTACCTCATGTGTTGTTCACTGAATCCAGCCTTGAGGCTGTTACAGAGATATACTGCTGCACCTATCCCATGTATTTTCGCTCAATCCATCCCTCGATGCTGTTACAAGTTCGCAGACCACCCCTTTCAGTCAGACAGGATCGTTACAATAAGACGGGAGGAGACCATTCTGCCCCTCGAAGGAGTTAGAAAATGTAGTGTTAGAAAAACACAACAGGCCAGGCAGCATCCGAGGAGCAGGAGAATCGACGTTTCGGGCATAAGCCCTTCTTCAGGTCGATGTGTTCAGTGAGACCCGGACAACATTCAGGCTTATGCTGTTAAATTGTCCGTAAAATTCGTGTAATAGTGCTGTCAGACACAATTAAAAGAGGAGCTCATTTAACATCTCAAGCTGGTTACATAAAGAAATGTGGAAGCCAATCAGCCCATCGGAACTACTGAACATAAGTGGGAGCCCGTTCAATACTCCTGCTTGTTCCACAGGAAGAGAAGGGGTCTGGTAAGTACATTGAGCTGTTTACCAGGATCAGGCACAGCCCAATCAGATCCTTGAACCGGTTCCATGGGACCTGGAGGAGGCCATTCAGCCCCATGTGATAGTTATATATGAACAGGATGTTGTCACCGATGTTCTAATCCGACAAACCAATGGAGCAGAGACTGCAATCGGTTGACTGTCTGCGACTTAAATGGTTTGTTGGCAGTGAGGAGGGAAGCCAAATGTTTTGTATCAAGTCTCAAGGAGGCATATTCCATCTCTGAGTAGACAGGCCCATGTTCTCCATGGAGGTCAGAAGATGATGGGAAAAGGTAACTGTTTTAGAATGAAGGTATTGTGGCTGCTGTCAGGATTTTGGGTAATGTGATGTTCAGTGTACAATCACACACCAAATGCACTATATTCAAAGTCTGACTCTCTTCTCTCTCTATCTCTATCTCTCTAACCATATAGGGAGTGGAGGTGGGGTGAGGGGAACGTCCTCAGAGGCTCTTGTAACCCGAATATAAACAAGCCATGGATGTTATCACCATATCAATGTCTGCTTAAAACATCATGAGAGATGTCAATTCCCCTTAAGTTTCAATGAAATCATTTTTTGTTCTCTCACAGCGCTAAAGATTAATCCTCATTCACCCCTCATTTTCCCATCATCCCAGGGATTAGTCTGGTGAAAAGCCTTTGTACTGTCTCTGTGGCAGGGCGATTATTTCTTATAAAGGAAACAAAATCTGTCCACAATTTCCCAAGACTACTTCAACAACACTCTCAGGTTTCCTCACTGATACATCTCCGTTTCTTTCCTTTGGCATTAAAAGC
>NW_025170339.1:0-1771 GCF_004010195.1 Chiloscyllium plagiosum | reverse complement strand
TGGGGGTATTTGCAAATCCCCCAGATCATGGCCATTTGCACAGCTCCTCAGCTGCTGCATGAACCAATGTCTCAATCTCTACAGCATCTTGAGCAAAAGCAAAGTTATTTTCCCCTTGGATGTTTCGGAGCACATCTTTTAGGGACTGGGGCTCCTGCACTGGGCTGCCCTGTTGCAAAGTACACAAACTGTTGGTAAATCGAGATACTGAAGGTCAGGAACAAAAATGATGGAATTCATTTCAAAACATTAATGAACAATACATGGTTATAATAAACTGTGAAATCAAAGCATGAAAATGGGAGACAAACAAACGAGAACCTTTGTTTTATATCTCAGAGTATGTCTGACGTGTCAGACACAGGCTGGAATTCATTTCCAATTTATTCTCAGCCATGTAATGAAAGTCAAGGTTTCCACATGGAGTGAGATCCAGAACATTAAATAGTACATTTTATTAGACTGAGTACTCAAACTCAATACAAAATTTACTTGATGGAGTCAGAACAAATGCTTTATACTCCTTTTTAAGTTTTAAAAGTTTTTGGCCGTAATCAAGGTGGTGAAAATAATAATCTTTACAAAATTTCCAAGTATCACAAGTTGTTTCCCTGAGCTTGAAATATAAACTTAGTATGAAAAGAACACGTCACACTTATCCATTAGGTGGAATCAATATTCCATTCGGCTCACAAAGAGAGATATCATGGACTATCATGGAGTGTGGAGGATGAGAAGAATACAGTTATTGAACTGAAAAGAATGCTTTTGGACAGTTCAGGATCAGATACATTGTGATGAAAACAGTGAATATTCTTCAAACTATGCAATCAAAAACATATGGCTTGTTACAAGTAACCATAGAAAAAGTAATGGCCATTTTAAGACACTGATATAGACTGTTCAAATCTTTCCTGGCTCACAGTATAAGTATGGAGAATCTATTTATCTTCTAACTCGTGTACTTAGGGGAATGAACGATTTCAGACTGAACGTTCTGAGCTTCAGCTTTCCAAAATCAGATCACCTTCAGTTGACTGCTGCACCCCTTTTTATTCCTGCACTTTATAGGGAAACACAAATATTTACAAATCAGAAGAGCACGTGTCAGTTTAGTCAGGATGTTGCTGTGTCAAATTGAAGTGTCCCAAGCACCTATTTCAGTAATTTCCGATATTGAAAGGAATGGATAGATGAAAGCATGAGAACTTGTCAAGCACTTTTATGAAAGAGCTGCTTGTCCAATCAATGTTAATATGTGCAAACCATAAACCCTTCTGTTCTTCTAATCAGATGGTCATTCAGTCTCAGGGCTTTGCTTCAGAACACTACACTGGAAAAATTGCATGCGAACTGAAAAAACCAGAGATGATTCAAAACTTAGTTTAAAAGATCCTCTTAAAAAATACTGCCTCCCTTTTAGGGAAGGACAGAAAAGTGCGGAGGAAAAGGTTTGAATTTCAATAGCAATCCTTCAGTTCTAAAGTCAGTAATTACACAGTAAAAATAGTCACTAAATCCTTGAGAAATAATCAGGCGTACTTACACTTATTTTGAGAATTGATGGGCAAGGTAGAAAATACTGAGACATCAGAAATTTTAAGAATATCCCCCACAGCTTGATTTTATCACCCACAAATATATTAACAATTTATCAAGATATTCCTCACAACAGTCTTTTGGGAAAGTGTCCTTGGTAAAAGGGAACACTCAGGGTAATTTCTGAAAATGTTGACGAGCAAAATGTGCCCAAATAAAGTGGAGTTGTATT
>NW_025170338.1:0-1771 GCF_004010195.1 Chiloscyllium plagiosum | reverse complement strand
CTTTTCTTATTAGCTTACTGTGTGAGTTCTTTGGAAAAAAAACTCATGAATCTCCAACTATACGTTATACATTGGTTCATCATTGCCTATGTCCACAAGAATCATCTTCAAACCATTCCAAAAATATGTTTGCCACTTCTGGTGTTCATTTCATCGGTACATTCCCACACTCGCCAGTTATGTTATTACCTTCCAAATATCTAGTAGCATGTTCTTTGTAATCGAGTCGAACAGATACATGACTGCGGATGACAAGATAACTGGTCTGTAGTTCACCATTCTCCAAATTCATCCTTTCTTAAACTATTGGATAATATTTATAACCTTTGCCTTATCCAGTTTGGCTAAATGCCTTTCTGGAATGTGTCGGAAAATAAAGTGACAATCTGCGATGCGGACAATGATCTTACACTTTATTTACACAAGTCCCATGGTCATTTGGTATTTCTGGAAGAATTTCTGGACATTGTTTATTTTCCCTGCGATTTCTCTGTTCTCTGCAATAAATTATCCTGAACGCACACCAACTGTTCCACATTTGACCTTGTTTTTACTTTTTTTTCATACAGTGATAGACGCTTTTTAGCAGTCTTCATGTTTTTCTTTCATTTGCACGCTTTTCCTCTTTTTGATTTTCTTCTCAGTTTCTTGATCATCCTTGGGTCCTACATTTCTCTGAATCCACTGGCTTACAGCAAACACTTGGCATTTTTCTAAGCTGCCGCCTTTCATCTAATAGGTAGATGAAGGTGGGGTTGAAAGTGATCGTCGAGGGGTGGGTGGACCAGATTGATAGGAAGGAAGGTGGATACAGAGGAACGTTCAAAAGGGCGGTGCTGACTTACAAGTTTGGAGCGAGATAAGGTGGGATTAGGGGAAATGGGGAAATGGTGAAATCCACTATGATCCCCTGTGGTTGGAGGGTGCCAAGGCAGAAGAGGAGGCTTTCTTCCTCCAGGCTTCTGGTGGCTCGAGTTTGGTGATGGATCAGGCCCAGGGCTCTCATGTCCTTAGCAGAGTGGGAAGGAGTGTTAAAGTGCTCAGCTACAAGGCGATGGAGATGTTCAATCTGGCTGTCCCAGAGATGTTCTCTGAAATGATCCACAAGTTGACTCGAGAAGACTACGTTGGGTTTAATGGATGCAGTAGATGAGGCGTTCTGTCTCCCTTCATCACCTATTACTTTCAACCCACCTTCATCTACCTATCACAATACCATCTACCTCTCCCCGCTGTACCCCCTTCTCATTTAGCTCTCAGCCCCCTTGGCCCAGAAGCTTCTTTCCTGATGAATGGCTTATGCCCAAAACATCGATTTATCTGCTCTTAGTATGCTGCCTGGCTGTGCTTTTCCAGCACTGCACTCTTCGACTCTGATCTCCAGCATCTGTAGTCCCCACTTTCTCCTCACACTTTCATGGCTGCATGACTCAGATTTATAACGGTTACTTCAAATAAACCAAAAACTGCCGTGTACTCAAACAGCATAAAAGAAAACCAATACATTGTGGTCACTGTTCCCAAAAGGTCATTTCCAGCAAAAGTTTCAATTAGCTCTTCTGATCATTCAACACCAATTCATAAATAACCTGATCTCGAAGTCAGTGGTCGACATAATGTTAATGTAAACCATCTCACACGTGGTCACGAAATCCATTTTCCCCAGCATCAGCATTCAATTGGGTTAACACAGTTTAGATATAATTTAAACAGTACATTATTACTGAAGGATACACACATGTGTATATATCATTTCCTGTTTTTTAACATG
>NW_025170337.1:0-1771 GCF_004010195.1 Chiloscyllium plagiosum | reverse complement strand
CGGAGAGTATAGTTTAACAATTGGATAGCTGTGACCAGGTCTCATGGTTCAGATTTTTGCAGTTTGGTTTATCTGGAGCAGTCAAAAGATATTGAGTCCATGGGAGTCGCAAGCTGCTTTGAAGAATTCCTCTGACTTTCTTCTGAAGTATTTCTCGACATATTGTTCCTCATGCCTGCAAGAATTTGATTGAATTCACCCTTTTTACAAGAATTCCGTTTATGGAATGCTTCTGGTTTTGAACAGTTATTTATTACTTGTTACTGTAGCGGGTCATTTATTTTTTGCAACAGTGCAGTTATTCTAAATTCCTCTTTTATTTTGTTCGTGTTCCAACTGTAGTGCTTAAATGAGTCATCTGACCCGTTGCATTCTGGTGGAAACACAACTCATGTCTGCCTTTAAAATGAGGAATCGTTAGTTTTGACACAAATTTCTTAAAATATATTCCAGGGTTCTGGCAATTTGAAGGTTGTTGTCGAGATAGATTGTGTAATTCATAATTCAACATTGTGATTGTTGGACATAAAGATGGCGAGTGGTAGGTGTTGGTGTCTGTTGTTCCCGGTGTTGAATTCGGTTGGCTTGAACAGTGCTTTCTGAACTATTGGCTCTTTCAGTCGCTAAGAGTTTTCTGAGAGTGGAAGAATGGATTTCACAAAAGTTGCGCAAGGGAAAGCTGTTGAAATTGGCAGCCAAGCTGAATTTGCACTTGTCTTCGTCTGTGAAGGATGGAGCTATAATTGCAGGAAAATTACAGGAGAATTTACAGCTGCCCCCATGCCAGGTTGTCTTTGTGTGGATTTATTCGTTCTCTTTTGCAGGTTACACGCTCATGCCACGACTACTGAGGATCCGATGGGGTTTGTTAATTTCAAACGTCATGTGGAAGGACTGCCCTATATTCGCTTTGTCCTGTTGTGAAGGGCAGTCCAGGTCCTCTGGGTCTGTCCAGAAAGACCCTGAAGGACCAAGGTAAATCCGAATATCACAGGAACACGGTAGGTATTACCCTGGTTCTGCCAGGTCACTGGCCAATATTGTTGGAGAAAGGAAAAAAAGAGGGCTATTGCTGCTTTGGTCTCGTCCAAAACAAAAATAGAAATTTGGCCAGGTACAAAAAATGCTGTTGGGAATGCTGTTACAATTCTCGCTCCACAAAAGCAAGATACTCATGTGAGTACTCATCAGGGCCATTTTGTCCGGATGGAAAGTGCTGTTGAAAGCATCTTAACGTTTACAAAATTAGTAAAAACGAATTTGCTTTCCCCACGGTTATGAAATATTTGATAAGCCCCAGACTCACTCTGAGGTATGCAGCGTGCTTCAAGATACCCCGATCCATTCAATTGCCCAACATTATTTTCAATTGGCTCATGCAAATCTGAATAAATTGTAGTTGCTTGCTTCAGGATGTCCAGGTTTCACTCGATTTGGCACACGGGGCACATTGTGTATCTATTAAGGACTCCATTGCATTTCCCCTGGGTTGCAGACAAATGCAGCGGCACGAACAGCTTGCTTTGAAAATGTTGTTATAATTGCAAATGGAACGTCTGGGAGGGATTTGGATTTTGTCCACGTCGTTAAGTAGCTATGTTTCAAAGCCAAGATTTATGAGGCTAATCTCCCTAAATTGGACTGCATTGGAAAGTGCCTCATGGCCCTCACAAGCAAGGAATAAACAAAATCTGTAAACTGAGATATGAGGGAATTTGGAAAATGTTCATGTGTGCGCGTGAGCGGGAGAGAGAGAGAGAAAGAGAGACTG
>NW_025170336.1:0-1771 GCF_004010195.1 Chiloscyllium plagiosum | reverse complement strand
TTTCTCACTGGCCCCTCAGTTGTGAGAAACATTGAAATGTTTCCCTGTAACCCCTCTGTGGAATAAGGATGGACAACCCCGCGCTACCTTCAGTCTGTTACCATAGCGACAGGCTGCTCCATCGCTGAAACACTGAACTGAAATCAGAAAATCCCTGATGAATTGATTAATGAGGGAACTTGATGGATGGATGGATTCGGGTGAAGGGATATTTCAGCACATTTTTCAGCTGCTGCCTGAACTTAGTCTGGGTCACGGCATAAATCGCAGTGTTTGTGCAGCAACTGAGGAGCTGCAGCATGAAGCCCAATTCCCGCACAAAGCCATGGAGATGCACAGACCGATACCCAAAATACCACATCCGACTCCATATAGAAAACAGCATTAACATTGACCATAACAGGATGAAATTGGCCGAGATGACAAACAGTAAAATGATGGATTTTTTTCGGTTTCTCAATTCAGTGTCAGACTGAGCGTCCCCATTGGTGTGAGCGCGGAGTCTCCTGCGGGCTCTGCTGGTCACTACAATGTGTCTGACGGTGAGAACATTGAGCAGCAGAATCAGGAGAAATGGGACACACGGGGTCAGAATGTGGTGGAGGGACTCGATTATGCCCCAGACCCTGGAGGATAGAACAGCTACTGTTACACCACAAAACCAGGGGTCGTTCAGCAGCCAATACCGAGCCGTGAGCATAAAATACCAGAAACACGGGGTTAGAATGTGGTGGAGGGACTCGATTATGCCCCAGACCCTGGAGGATAGAACAGCTACTTTTACACCACAAAACCAGGGGTCGTTCAGCAGCCAATACCGAGCCGTGAGCATAAAATACCAGAAAATGTTCTTTAAACAGCTCAGCACAGTCACTGCTCCCAGAACCACAGCCGCCGTCTTCTCACTGCAATAGTTATTTTTCAGCTTCGGGCAACAAACGGCCACAAACCGATCAAAGGTGAAAGTGACGGTGAACCAGACAGAGCAGTCAGTGGCTGCATAAACCAGGACAGCGTGGATATTACACACTGGGACGGAGTACAGGAAATAAAACTGTTCCCGATAAACAATGGGAATGTGTCTCAGGATCAGGTCGAGGATAATAACCAGGAGATCCGCCGCTGCCATGGCCCCCAGGTAACGTCTGACACATGGAGACAATCCACAATCTTTATAAAGCAGGACATAGATCGTCACTACGTTAACTGTGAGGGAGGAAAACAAACCCATTATCCATCATCCTGGAGGCAAAGGGACCCGTTTGATCGGGGACCCAGTGAGATTTTCAAATGTGTCCCTGTATTCAGGGATTTATTAAATTAATTGGAATTGGAATAAAATTGGGAAGGTCGGAATTACTGACAAAAATGTGACATAAACCACAAGAAACCCTCCCTCCCCAAACACACAGAGACACATCCATAAGGACAGATGGTTTCTGGAACATTCCCACACACTCGATCACTCGAGAGCAGACACAGGTCACTCCTTCCCAGTTCCTAATACGGAGGGTGGAAACGTTGCTGTCCTGAAGGATTCTCACGCAGTTTCCTGAAGACAAACGGAATTTGGGAATTCCTGTCTTTTGGTCTAAATTGTGGTCGATCCTGTGACGTGGAGAAATGTAAACGCAGGGAAAACGTATTCACCCCTTTAACTGCCTGAGGGGCCTTCGGAACAGTGTCTCCTTCTCCCTGGAACGGGATCTCTTCCCTCGGGATCATATCGTTTGTTCAGTTCACTGACGCCCGGCCGTTCACAAACAATGTC
>NW_025170335.1:0-1771 GCF_004010195.1 Chiloscyllium plagiosum | reverse complement strand
CCTTTAGACTCTACAAGGCTCCATCAACAACAAACCGCCATCTCTCTACTTCTTTTGCTTCCCTCAGTGCCTACAACCCTCCCTGTATCTTCTAGTAACCTGCTTTAGACACTGCAGGTCTGCCTACCTCTCCAGATAACCTGTTCCATCCCCAACAGCTCCCTCAATCACTGTAATACCCTCTGATCTGTCTGATCCTCTTTTTCACTATCTTCCAGACACAACGGCGATCCTGTGAGGGACCAGTGTGCAATGGGATGTTATACATCTCAACTGAGGCTTGAGGCCTACCATTACCTGGAAATCACAAAGGGAGAGAACCTGAGAGAGAGCACCACAGAGCTGGAGAATATTAATCAGCAGCGAGGATCGAGGCCGACTGGGACTTGGAGTTGGAGAAACAGCAGAGCTGAAGGGGCGAAATCAGCAGCGAGTCACAGAGGGTGTGACCATGTGAGGGAGTTACTTGAAGCAGGAACATGAGCTTCACTCACGCCTGGGAGTTACAGAAGCACCAAAGTGAGAGGATATAAATCAGCACTGAGGATCGAGGCCTAGTCATACCTGGATATCACAGAGACAGTGAACCTGTGAAGGAGCAGAGTGGAGTGGGAGCTGGAAGATTACATGTCCCTGGGAGTCACTGAGACGGTGACCCTGTGAGGGAGCAGAGTGGAGTGTGAGCTGGAGGATTACACATACCTGGGAGTCACTGAGACGGTGACCCTGGTGAGGGAGCAGAGTGCAGTGGGAGCTGGAGGATTACACATCACTGGGAATCACTGAGACAGTGACCCTGTGAAGGAGCAGAGTGGAGTGAGAGCTGGAGGAGTACACGTCCCTGGGAGTCACAGAGACGGTGACCCTGTGAGGGAGCAGAGTGCAGTGGGAGCTGGAGGGTTACACGTACCTGGGAGTCACAGAGATAACTTTCTGCTGCTGGGACCTGCCTGCACTGAGATTGAAATAAGTACAGGAGCCATCACAGAAAATGCTGTAAGTTCATTGGCTGATAAGTTCGCTGTTATTCGCGATTGTCAGTTAATTGCTATAAGTTAGCAATTTTTTTCAACTTCTGAAATAAGGGTTGAACACAGAAATAAGAGGGAGAAGTAAAATTGTGAGCCAATATAATAAATTACCCTCAGTAAGCCACAGTTGAATAAGGGATTTAAGCATATTGTTATTTCCTGGATGTTAACTTAATTCTAAGTAATTAATTAAGTAACTCGAGACAAAATGAATTTTAGGCCATGTTTGTCAGATGTAAAATGTGTTCTGTTAATTGTGAAGTCATAGCCCCTGCTCGTGTCATAGATGGACACCGAGTCATGGAGCTCAGACAGTGTCTAGAGACACTATGGGACATCTGTGATGCTGAGATTAAGTGGAAAGCACACCACAGAGCAGATCACCCTACAGTCATGACGGCCTGGAAGAAGGAAGGGTCTGGGGTCTAGGCAATCGGAGAGAAACAGTCAGGGAATACAAGCATATCCTGGTGTCTCCCTCCCAATTCAATCTCCCAGTTTGGAAGCTGATGAAGATGTAGGCTGCTCAAGGGAGGGCAGTCAGAGCCATGTCTGTGGCCCCACAAGCAGCCTGACTGTACAGGAGGGGAGGGAGAAGGACAGAGGGGCAATAGTCACAGGGGAGTCAGGGAAGTGAAGAAGGTGTCAGCGTGTCTGTCATTCGGGATAGTGGGGTTACGAATGTCACTGTGTCTGCAGAGCATTAGTCTGGGGGACAGTGAGCAGTCAAAGATCATGCC
>NW_025170334.1:0-1771 GCF_004010195.1 Chiloscyllium plagiosum | reverse complement strand
GAAGTTATTTGGGTGGAACTGAGAAATAAGAAAGTGATGATCACCTTATCGGGATTGTATTATAGCCCCCGTAATAGTCAATGGGAAATTGAGAAACAAATGTGTAAGGAGATTTCAGTTATCTGTAAGAATAATAGGGTGGTTATGGTAGGGGGTTTTAACTTTCCAAACTAAACTGGGACTGCCACAATGTTAAGGATTTAGATGGAGAGGAATTTGTTAAGAGTGTACAAGAAAATTTTCTTATTCAGTATGTGGATGTACCTACTAGAGAAGGTGCAAAACTTCACCTACTCTTGGGAAATAAGGCAGGCAGGAACTGAGGTGTTAGTGGGGGAGCACTTTGGGGCCAGTGACCAAAATTCTATGAGTTTTAAAATAGTGATGGTAAAGGATAGACCGGTCTAACAGTTGAAGTTCTAAATTGGAGGAAGGCTAATTTTGATGGCATTAGGCAAAGACTTTCAAAAGCTGATTGGAAGCAGATGTTGGCAGGTAAAGGAACGGCTGGAAAATGGGAAGCCTTCAGACATGTGATAATGAGAGTCCAGAGAAAGTGTATTCCTGTTAGGGTGAAAGGGAAGGCTATAAGGTGTAGGGAATGCTGGGTGACTAGAGAAATTGAGGGTTTGGTTCAGAAAAAGAAGGAAGCATATGTCTGATATAGACAGCAGAGTTCGAGTGAATCCTTAGAAGAGTATAAAGGCAGTAGGAGTAAACGTAAGAGGGAACTCAGGAGGCAAAAAGGGGACATGAGATAGCTTTGGCAAATAGGGTTAAAGAGGACAAAAGGATAACTAGGGAGCGAATAGGGCCCCTCAAAGATCAGCAAGGTGTCCTTTTTTTGGAGCCACAGGAGATGGAGGAGATGCTAAACAAGTACTTTGCATCAGTGTTTACTATGGAAAAGGATATGGAAGATATAGAATGTGGGGAAATAGATGTTGACACCTTGAAAGATTACAGAGGAGGAAGTTCTGGATGTCTTGAAACGCATAAAAGTGGAAAAATCCCCAGGACCTCATCAGGCGTCCCTTTGAACTTTGTGGGAAGCTAGGGAAGGGATTGCTGGGCCCATTGCTGAGATATTTATATTATTGATAGTTACAGGTAAGGTGCCAAAAGACTGGAGATTGGCTAACATGGTACTATTATTTAAGAAGGGTGGTAAGGACAAGCCAGGGACCTATAGACCAGTGAGCCTGACATTGGTGGTGGGCGAGTTGTTGGAGGGATCCTGAGGGACAGGATGTACATGTATTTGGAAAGACAAAGAGTGATTAGGGATAGACAACATAGCTTTGAACTTGGGAAATCATGTCTCATGAAGTTGATTAAGTTTTTTGAAAAAGTAACAAAGAGTATTGATGAGGGCAGAGCAGTGGACGTGATCTATATGGACTTCAGTAAGGCGTTCGACAAAGTTCCCCATTGGAGACTGATTAGCAAGGTTAGATCTCATAGAATACAGGGAGAAGTAGCCATTTGGATACAGAACTGGCTCTAAGGTAGAAGACAGAGGGTGGTGGTGGAGGGTTGTTTTTCAGACTGGAGGTCTGTGACCAGTGGAATGCCACAAGGATCGGTGCTGGGTCCTCTACCTTTCGTCATTTACATGAATGATTTGGATATGAACACAGGAGGTATAGTTATAAGTTAGCAGATGACATCAAAATTGGAGATGTAGTGGACAGCGAAGAAGGTTATCTCAGATAACAACGGGATCTTGATCAGAAGAGCCAATGGGCTGAGAAGTGGCAGATGGAGTTTC
>NW_025170333.1:0-1771 GCF_004010195.1 Chiloscyllium plagiosum | reverse complement strand
AAAGGGTTAAAGTAAACAGGATGGTAAAGATAGGCGGGTCGATTGTTAGAGGGTCAGTTCGGAGATTCTGTGGTCGCAAACGGGAATCCAGGATGGTGGGCTACCTGCCAGGTGCAAGGGACCAGGATGTCTCCAAGTGGCTGCAGAATATTTTCAAGGGGGACGGTGAGCAGCCAGAAATCATAATGCACGTTGGCACAAATGATACCCGTAGAAATAGGGACGAGGTCCTGCAGCGTGATTACAGAGAGCTAGGAGAAACATTTTAAAAAAAAACCTTGACAGTGATAATCTCCTGAGAGGGAGATTACCGTCCGAGACATGCACTGGAGGGGATACCAATATCTTGGCGGCCAGTTTTGCTAGGGTTACAAGGGAGGGTTTAAACTAGATTGGCAGGTGGTCGTATCCTCAACAGCAGGGAGGCAAGTGGAAGGAGACAGAGTAAATACAAATAGTAAGGTTAGGCTGGAAAACGACAGAGAGGAAGTAATGCATTTTGGATTAAATTGCATCTGTTTCAATGCAAGAGGGCTGACAGGTAAGGCCGATGAACTCAGGGCGTGGATACGTAGGTGGGACTGAGAAATTATAGCCATTACAGAAATATGGCTAAGTGATGGATAGAACTGAGAGCTTAATGTGCTAGGGAACAGGTGCTTTAGGTGAAACAGAAATGGTGGAAGGAGGGGAGGGGGAGTTGCATTTCTGATTAAGGGGTGTCCCACAGCAGTAATCAGAGATCGAATAACTGATGGATCACCCAGTGAGGCTTTGCGGTTGGAGTTAAGAAATACGAATGGAATAGTGAGGTGATTGGGATTGTAATATAGACCCCCAAAGTGTCAACAGGAATGAGAGTAACAAATATGCAGGTAGAGAGGGGAGACCTGCAGGAGCAATAGGGTTATCATAATACGGGATTTTCATTTTTCTAATACAGACTGGAACGGCCAGAGCATTAAGGGATTTGATGAGATAGAATCTGTTAAATGCGTCATGAAAGTTTCCTCAAGCAGTATATAGAGTGTCCTACTCGGGAAGGGGCAAAACTCGAAATTTTCTTAGGAAACAGGACAGGACAGGTGACTGAGTTGATAGTAGGGGAGCACTTTGGGACCACTAACCACAGTTCTATTAGTTTTCAAATAGTTATGGAGAGGGACAAAACTAGTCCACAGGTTCATGTTCGAACCTGGGACGTGGCTCAGGTACAGGCAGCTGGGATCAAGGGAATCCCTGGAGATATATAAGAGATACAGGAGTTTACTGAGGAAATAAATCAGTAGGGTGCAAAGGGGCAAGAAAGAGCCTTGGCTGAGAAGATTAGGATGAATCCAAAATGGTACTTTAAGTATATTAAAAGAAAAAAGCAATGACTGGAGAGAAAATAGGACCCCTCGAAGATCAAAGTGGACAAGTATATGTGGAACTATAAGAAATGGGTGAAGTCCTCAACGAATATTTCTACTCTGAGGGGCAGGAGAATGTATGTTTCGGACATAAGCCCTTCATGAGGAACGTCCAAAACATGGATTCTCCTGTTCCTCTGATGCTGCCTGACCTGCCGTGTTTTTCCAGTGCCACACTTTTCGACACTGATCTCCAGCATCTGCAGAACTCATTTTCTCCAAGGGCAGTCGATTTTGTCAATATGGATTTCAGTTACACCAAAACAGAATGAGGCTTTTTAGCCCCTGGAGCCTGATACACAATTACAGGAGGAGTCCAATAAGCTCCTAAGGCCTATAAAAGTGTAACCAGATCATGC
>NW_025170332.1:0-1771 GCF_004010195.1 Chiloscyllium plagiosum | reverse complement strand
TTCTTCTGATTTTTGTCGTGACTTCAGCTGGAGATTCTGGGAATGATCCCGGACGAATATGTAAACAAAGACCATTAAATCTGTTCATGTTTTAGCTGTGGTTTAGTTGTATCATTTTTGCTTTTGAATCTGGTAGGTTTAAATGCCCACTTCAAGGAGCTGAGCATATAGTCTAATCCGCTTTGATATTTCAGTGCAGAGCTGATGGAGTGCTGCGCTGCTGCAGGTGCTGTCTTTCAATGAAACATTAAACCAAGGCCCTGCCTGCTCCCTGTGAATCCAAGGGCTCTATTTAAAGCAGAGTGGGGATATCTATCGATACCTGTGCAATATTTGTTACACAGCCACCACTTAAAAAAAGAGATTATTTCATTGCTGCTTGCAGGAAATTGCTGTACACAAATTGGCTGCTGCATTTTGACATAGCAGCAGTAACTCTGCTTTGAAAAGTAAATAACTGCCTATAAAGTGCTTTGGGATATCTGGAGATTGTGGAAGTCTCCAAGTGACTGCAAATTCTTTTTTTTTTAACTGGGATCAGCCACCCAAATTAAAGAGAAGAATCTGGGCAAGGCTTGGGAAAATGCAAGATTTCCCTTCCCAGGCCATTCATTGAAAGGTGGATTCTTAAACAGAGTACAAAAGCATGTAGACCATCGATAGAGTCTTAGTAAATGCTTCCGGAGTCCCATCCAAGTGCTAACCAAGATTGAGTCGGCTTAGCTTCCGAGATCAGATGAGTTTGGGCATTTTCGGACCAGCATTGCTGTAGCCAAAATGAAAATGCCTTCTGGAGAAAAGAGCAAAAGTGGGAGGGGCCAAATATTATCAAATTTTCACAAGTTCATACGAAATATTTTAACACAAGTGCAGAGCTCTGTTGTTGAAATGATGCTTGAAATTGTATGAACTTTATGTAACTCTATGGCACTTTATAACAAAAGTCTTCTTTGAAAAGCCCTAAAATTGAAGGAATTTCAAAACATTATCCATTAGATGAATTGAATTGGAAAAGTGAACTGCTATAGTTCTTAAGTAGGACAGAAATATAGACTGTGACCTTTTCTTGTCAGAAAGGGTCTGAATCTTCAGTTCAGTGGCTTAAATAGAAATTTTCTTTTCCCCTGTGAGTGAATGAAAGAAAAAACATCAGTCTTCCATCATGCCTGAGTGGCGTTTGTTGAAGGTTAACTCCAACAACTATATTACAATTTAAATTCTAAGCAGCTGATTTTAAAAGTAGCTAAAACAGATTATCTAATAAAATTTAGTGCAATATTCATCCTCTTCTCCTGTGTTATATTTCAAGGATTTTCTGTGCATTTGGAACGTGTGAATTAAGCTCATTTGACTTGAATATTGTAAACTGGAATTTTCCTGAAACCAAAATGATGAGAATTCATTTTCAAAGCTTTCCCAATGTTTGTTGGTGCTAGGAGCCTTATAAATGAGGAAGACCAGGCGATTGGAGAGGCCCTGAGATTTGGCAAAGTGGAGAGCTGGCCATGGATTATGTAGGAAATTTTTTCACAATCAAGAAGAGATTTCACAATCATGGTAGCTCAGTGGTCAACACTGCCGCCTCACAGCGCCAGGGAACTGGGTTCAATTCCTGCTTCGGGTGACTGTGTGTGTGGCGTTTGCACATTCTCCCCCTGTCTGCGTGGGTTTTCTCCGGGTGCTCCGGTTTCCTCCCACGATCCAAAAGATGTGCAGGTCAGGTGAACTGGCCAAGCTAAATTGTCCATAGGGGTAAAAACAATGACTGCAG
>NW_025170331.1:0-1771 GCF_004010195.1 Chiloscyllium plagiosum | reverse complement strand
CTAGTGCTTCAATTAAACATGTAAGACTATAACGTGGTGTTGTGTGATTATTAACTTTGTACACCATAGTCCAACACCGGCATCCTCAAATTAATGAAATGGGGGTGTTGGACAGAAAATCGGGTTAATGATTGTAGGAGGGAAGAAGTCTCTGAGAACGGGTGGATTTGAATGCTGACATATGAAACACCGAGTTATGAGCGAGCAGAATTTGAAGGAAAAAGATCATTGCCTTGGACAAAATTACCATGTTAAAACAACTTATACCTTTGTGTGCTTCACAAAAACTGGGGCAAATAGAGAAACTACCGCCGTGACTCGGATTCGAACCGAGACTTCTGCGGCCACAACGCAGAGTACTAACCACTATACGATCGTGGCATCCATATAACAGCACGCTACCACGGCGGTATAAGTACAGAAGCATAGACAATGTTGGGCAGAGTACCTAACACAGAATATTAGTGCTTAGCGAACAGTGGCAGATATGTGGGAACTCAGAATGGGCTGACCATTTAACATTGGTGCTCACAGAGGCTGGGGTAATTCCATCAATAATATGCTGAAGGCTGAGATAAATAGATTGCTCCAAAACATCAAAGATTCCGGGGACAGTGCAGGTTTTATTGAAATGTATGCTGCAATAGCAATGCAGTTTAACATCGGCTCATTCACCAGCTCCCCACACAAGGCAGTAACCACTGCTGCCACAGAGTCCCAGTTCCCAGCCCCAGAATCAGAGGAACTGAGTGGCGCAGTCACAAAGATCCAACTGGAAATCGGGATGGGAATGAGGTCGAAGAGATACTCGATGGCTCCAGTGACACAACCTGAGAATGCACGGTACTTCTATGATGGTTTAGAGACGTAAGCAGTTCCGTGGTTGCGAGTGCTCCTGGTCAAAGGCAGGGCAGAAGGGAAATTTGTTCCCGTTAAAAATGACAGCGATCGACAGTGCATCTTGCTGAGACAACTGAGTGCGACAACTGTAGCGAGGGCGGCTGGTTTGAAGTTTGATTTTCTTTCACCATCACCTCCTTCCGTGGAATGAAATGTTTTCACCATTTTTATTTCCAATTGTTTAATATCTCCCTGCACTCTGCGGCTTTCTTCCTCATGGTTAATTGCATTACTAACTGTTGTATGATCTGCACACTGCTAAATCACGGCCACTACAAGTAAATATGAATCATTGATGTATATGAGAAAGCATTGGAACACACAGCAGGCATGCTGCGTAGGTTTGCAGGCGACATCAGAATTGTAGACAATGAGGAAGATTATATGAAATTCAAAAGGATATTAATCCAATGAGTCGTTGGACTGAAAAATGTAACATGAAGTTCAATCTGGATAAATGGAAGGCATTGCATTTTGGTACAACAAAACGAGTAGGGCTTTGGGTAGTGTTGGAGAACACGGAAGCTAAGGATGCAGGGACATAATTCTTTGTAGTTTGCATCACCTACAGACAAGGTGTTCAAAGGTATTTAACATACTTCCCTTCATTGCTCAGTCCTTTGTGTATAGTAGTCGGGACGTTATGTTCAAGGTTTGCAGGACATTGATGAGGCCTCTTCTGGAATATTATGTCCAGTTCTATTAGCCCAGTTGTAGGAATGATATTATTCAACTGGAGCAAGTTCAGAAAAGGTATACACGCATGTTGCCGTGTGTGGAAGGTTTGAGTTAGAATGAAAGGCTGGATAGGCTGAGACTATTTTCAGATTCCCGATCCGGGTGCTGGAAAACCACAACAGGTAAGGCAGAA
>NW_025170330.1:0-1771 GCF_004010195.1 Chiloscyllium plagiosum | reverse complement strand
GTGGGTGCTCAGTGGGTGCTCAGTGGGCGCTCAGTGCGGTTCAGAGTGAAGCAGCGTCCAAGGTGATATTGAGGAATCGGTGCAGCAGGGGTGCCCTGTGGTGAGAGCCCTTTGGCAACAAGATGGAGAGGAAGAGATTATGTTTGAAGCTGATGATCAAGGAGGGAACAGGGTGAAGGTTTCCAATCCACGTTGATTGAGGGAATTGGCAACGGGTCACAGTTATAAGGGCACCTGAGCACTCAGGAGTAAATAATATCCCAAACTAAACTGGGCAGTAGGAAGTGGTTAGGGAAAGTGACAGGGTGGACAAAGCATGACCGAGGAGGGAGTGAAGAATGTCCAGTCAGCTCAGAGGGGGGTCAAAGGGGGAGAAAGATACAGGGAAGGTGGAGGGACCAGGACGGTGTGGAATGAGGAACAAGAGAGGTGAGTGAACAGCGAGAGAGGGGAAATGAGAGCTAAAGATGGAGAATGGATGTACAATGTAGGAAGAGGTGAGATCGCGGAAGATGTGCGAAAGAGACAAGACAAGGAAGAGTCCGGGATAGATAAAGGCAGAGGGAGGAAACGAACTAGAGGATTGTCGTGAATCAGTCAGCTCTGCAGGAGACCCCACAACAGGGAGTGATTCATTCAGCGACTGTTGGCCCCAGGCAGAGAAGGAAAGGAGCTGCAGGGACCCCAGCACAGCCAGTCTGTCCAGAAAGGGCTGTAGCTGAGGGAGGTTGGTCAGGAGGTTACATTTGTAAAATTCCCTTGAGACAGAAGGTCCGGTAGGAGGTAGAAGGGACCCGTGATGTGATCCTGGTGGGAGGGGTCATCTCTCATGGGGTAGGAGTGTAGGACAGCTTCCTATCCATCTCACTCCCCACCCCCCACCTCCTACTGTGAGATATTTCTTCAGATTAACTCATGGTGCTCCATGACCTGAGAGTTATCAGGCCAGACCCACTAAACAGCCTTTCTGTATTGTCTGCAGCCTAACTGATCCTGAAGCCACCAAAGGAGTCCTAGCCTCAATCGCTTCCTCTCTGAAATCCTACAAGTTTAACTACCAAGGAGCGAAGATCCTGACAGGAAATGAGGAGGGTGTTTTTGGATGGGTCACAGCCAATTACCTGCTGGAGAACTTCGTAAAGGTAAGGCAGCAGAAACGAAGGTCAGTACAAAGACATTCCAACTCTCAGAGACTCACACCCCCCCAAATGCAGACTGCCCCTTTCACTGTTACCATTGGTGGGGTAACCTTTATTTAGTAGTTCACAGGGCATGGGCTTCGCAGATTGGACAACATCTGCTGCCTGTCCTTAGTTGCCCCTGGGAACAAATTGTTTAGCCCCCAGTGAGAGTATTGTGTGCTGTGACAACCATGGAGAGGGTGCAGAGGAGATTGACCAGGATGTTGCCTGGACTGGAGAGTTTCAGTTCTAAAGAGAGATTGGATAGACTGGGGATGTTTTTCTTAGAGCAGAGGGGATTGAAAGGGGAGGTGATTGAAATGAATACAATTATGAGAGATGTGAATAGGGTGGATTCGCTGCTTCAAAAGGCCAGCAACCCACCAGGCCAGGGACACCTCTCTCCAGCCACTCTCTGTTTATCCAGCACTCGGCTCCACTGCAAGGTCAGGTCAACCATCACTCCTCAGAAACAATGTCTCTGCTCAGGGGGAGAGGGACAGGGAGAGGGACAGGGAGAGGGACAGGGAGAGGGAGAGGGAGCGGGTCAGGGAGAGGGAGCGGGTCAGGGACAGGGACAGGGAGAGGGA
>NW_025170329.1:0-1771 GCF_004010195.1 Chiloscyllium plagiosum | reverse complement strand
AGTCTTTGCGTGATTTTTTATTTGCAGAATTTTGGTATAATGTTCCATTATTGTCAAACATTGCACAAGCTGCTGGCAGTCAATGCGGGCAGTCAATATATGTAATATTTTGTAAATTCCAAAAAATTGCACAAGCTGCTGGCAGTCAGTGCGGGCAGTCAATACATGTAATATTTTGTAAATTCCAATTAGGAAATAGAGCCAGTCCGACTGAAGTTTGGGATGCGGACTGAATCTGACCTCGCACCTTTAATGCATTGTCTGAGCGGAGATGCCAGCTTTTGTTCTAAAACCTTAAGTTATCTCGAGGAGGTGACTTATAGGAAGTTCTGGGTTTACACACTAATGAACCTGCAACCCACTCTAACAGATAAAAGACTTAACAACAATCCAGCTTTGCTCAACATATAATTTCAGTTGAATGACGCTGTAATGTTTCGCCGTAAATTCTGTGTCTTATGACTTTATAATCCACAATGAACTTACAAAGGAGCAGTGCGTGAAAAGCTAGGGCTTCCAAATAACCTGTTGGACTATCATCTGTTTATTAACTTAGCCCACGGTCATCCAAAACCAGCTCATCTGCATCATGCCTTTCAATAAAGGCAAGCATGCCAAAAGGTGTTTTCATTTCATTCACTGAAACTTTGAAATTAGGTTCTCAATTGAGTTGAACTGAATACCGAGTATGAAGAGTAAACTCTAAGAAGCTAATTATCCCGTTTCCAGGCAGTACCTTCTCTAATAAAACATAAAATCATGCCTCTTTGCACTTAATAGACATTTGCACATTCTGTAAGTGCGAAGCTTTATTCAGGAACCATCAGAACACTAATGCACACTGGGAAAAGCACGTTAAATCCGAATCCCACTGAATAGACAGAGACGAATCCATACATTGTGTTTTCTTTTTTCGATTGGGCCTGCCTTCAATGAGCGACCTAAAACCGTTATAAATGAGGAATTTTTAAAAATTTGTGGAATGTTAGAAGTGATAATTTCTCCACTCCCCTTAATGGTAATATGATAACGGGTGTACGAAATCACAAAAGACAATTCTCAAAGAAATACGCAGATCAGCGAGTTCAGACAAAACGTTCATGTACATTTGACGCTAGATTATTAAATGCAATGTCACACAATATTTCTCAGAGTGAATTAGATGATGACCTGAACCAAAATATAACGTAGGTTTAGACAGATTTATTAAGTCTTTGATTCATTTACAGCGATTGAATTCGACAATTTTTCTCCGTGCTGCAAATGAACGAAATTCGTTACACTGCATTTTGATAAACAAGATTTCAAAGGAGATTGGTGTCATTGGCTTGACTAGCATTTGTTATACAGATTGCCCTGCAAGGCAGTTAAGATTCGACCACATGCTGTGGATCTGGTGCCAAAGTGAGGACGGCGGTCTCCGTCCCTATAAAACATTATTGAACTACAATTTTGTTTTTCTACAATTGCCCTTCATTCCAGGTATTCCCCCATTTTCTCATTGAGTTCAAATTTCCCAGACCGAATTGTGCTGAAGAAGGGTTATTGCACGTGAAACGTTAATATCATCCCACAGATGTTATCATATCTGTGCAGTTCTCTTTTCTGAAGTTTTGTAAGATTCTTTGTTTGGTTGTGTTCTAAAAGATATTATTCATGTCGGCTTCACACGCGGGCTAATCGAGTTCCACGTTTTTGAAATTCGGGTCATGATGACGGTGATTAGGCACTACCTATGTAGTTCAGAAGCATGTACTAATATCAGATGCAT
>NW_025170328.1:0-1771 GCF_004010195.1 Chiloscyllium plagiosum | reverse complement strand
GCAGTCCCAGTCTATGTTTGGAAAGTTAAAATCCCCTACCATAGCCACCCTATTATTCTGCCCTCGGTGCCGACCTCTCTCACCCTTCCTGGAGTTAACCCATCTATGTGACTGTATCTGAGACTTGCCCCCCGTCCTATAACTGCCATCCATCACATACTGTTGCTGTTGCAAATTCCTCATCGCTTCTATCTGTCTCTCCAACCGATTCACTCGATCTGATAGGAGTCGCAACCAATAGCATTTATGGCAGACATCACTAGTTTGCACTTTTATTGCATTCCTTCATACTTTGACCACACCAAATATCTTCGTTTTTACTTTCGTGCTCTGTGTATGGTGTTTGTCAGAGTTCTGTTTAATGTTGCTGTCTGGTTCCCATGGCCCTGCCAAGACAGTTTAAACCATCCCCAGTAATATTGCAAATCACTGGGACCCCGTTCCTGGCTCTGATCATCGGGTTGGGACCCACTGTTCCTCGAAGCTGCTCCCAGTGCCCAGTCACTATTACCCTCTCTCTCATTCCTGCATTGTCACCCAGAAATACACTGGCCCTCTCTCCCCTCACCACTGACCTCTTGCTGTCAGTCGTGCAGAGACAACTCAGTCTTTCTTTCATTCGCTTTTTTTCTCCTGACAGTTCAACTCTATCCTGGATTCTGATCACCCATTTCTGGATAACAATCTCTTAAAGTTGATTGGACAGATCTGACATGTGTTGCCATCTGTTGCTGAGAAACCACCGCAGTGTTCCATCTGACTGAATGATGATTACCAAATATCGCCGTTCCTTCACTGTCACTGGGTCAAACTCCTGGACCAGCGTCCCTAACGGCACAGGGTCTACCACACCACATGGACTGCAGCAGTTCAAGAAGGTAGCTCACCGCCACCTTCTCAAGGAGAACGTGGGCTGAGTAATAACGGTCTGAGAGGATGGATCAGTTTGTGTCCAATGTGTACAGGAGGGTTTCCTGACACAGTATGTCGAAGGGCCGATAAGAGGGGAGGCCACACTGGATCTGGTGCTTGGTAATGAACCAGGCCAGGTGTTTGATTTAGTTGTAGGTGAGCACTTTGGAGAGCGAGGCCATAATTCAGTTATGTTTAGCTTAGCGATGGAACGGGGTAGGTACATGCCACAGGTCAAGAGTTATCGATGGGGCAAGGGCAATTATAATGCGATTAGGCAAGAATTAAGATGTGTAGAATGGGGTAGCAAAATGCAGACAATGGAAATGTGGAGCTGGTTTAAGGAACAGCTATTGCGTGTCCTTGATAGGTATGTCCCTGTCAGGCAGGGAGGGAGCGATAAGGTAAGGGTACTGTGGTTTACTACAGAAATTGCATCTCTTGTTAAGCAGAAGAAGGAAGCTTATGTGTTGATGAGACAAGATGGTTCAGATGGAGAGCTACAGAGCAGCTAGGAAGGATTTAAAGAGAGTGTTAAGAAGAGCAAAGAGAGGACATGAGCAGTCTTTATCAAATAGAATAAAGGAGAACCCTAAAGCTTTCTGTAGGTGTGTGAGGAATAAAAGGATGATTAGGGTAGGAATAGGGCCAGTCAAAGACAGAAGTGGGAAGTTGAAGGTGGGCCCTGTGGAGATCGGAGAGGTGCTAAATGAACATTTCTCATTAGTTTTCACTCGGGAAAAGGAGAGTATTGTGGAGGAGAAGAATGAGGTACGAGATATTAGATTAGAAAGGATCGAGGTTAGTTATGCACAGGTGTTATCAGTTCTAGAAGGAGTGAAAGTAGACAAGTCCCCTG
>NW_025170327.1:0-1771 GCF_004010195.1 Chiloscyllium plagiosum | reverse complement strand
ATACGGGAAGCATTATGCTCAGTTCTGCTCCACGTGTCTCCTGACAGGACACTACTTGAAACACTGTGCTTAGGGATGGCCTCGATCCTCTTTGGGAAGACGACATGAGAAATCTGTGAATCCGAATTTCCTTATCCCTCAGTTAGATAACACTGAGAGAACTATGCATAGCATTGGATGCATGTGGCTCGACTAAGTCGCAGTCGGAGAACTGTGCTCGTTTCTGGTCACTGTGTACCTTCCTTAATCCCCCAGGGAAATGTGTACACCATCCTTGTCCCCAGAAACCGTTAGTTAAACTTCACTTTGTCCGTTGTATATAGCGATAGTTTCAACTCCATTTGTAAGACCACACTGTACATAATTGTCGTCTCCACATCTCTCAGTTCGATGACATTTGTTGGACAGAACACACCCTTCTCTCAGTGTCCACAATTGGAGTATATTGATACTTTTACTCTTTACATTCCTTAATGAGACAGTATTGAGTGCACTGGGCACTGTTTTCCTCTTTACATCCCTTGGTAAGTCTACACTAGGAAGATTGTGCAGTTTTGGTGTCGACTTGCTTCGATTAGACCACACCAGCAGCAATGGATACAGTTCTGCTCGCTTGACTACTTGGTTAATTCTCCTGGCAACGTTTTCATTGAACAGTTCCTTTTTGTCTTACAGTCCCCATACCACCTTGTGAACTCAAAAATGGAATTTGCATTGAATCCCGTTATATTCCGCATGAAATTCGACAAAGTGACGCTTATCTGGCAGAGAACTACTGCTGCAAGTCAAAGCGGATGTGAAGCAAAAAAAATCGAATGTGAGGAGCGTGTGAGGCGCCAGCTGATTTCTGTTGATCGACTGTGTGCCATTGTGTGGATCCAATGACACTTGACTTACCGCTTTCTGAATTGTATAAATTAAAAAAAACTAGTTGCCTTGCCTGTTGTCTATGCTGTAGTTTTTCCATCATTTGATGGGGGCGTTGGGGGGAGGTCGTAAAACAAGCAGAACTATTCCAACAGCACCATCCTCACAGAGTCATATTGTTCGGCCACAACCATTTGTCACCATTCCGAGGGAGGCCCTGCCATGTTGGAAGACTCGGTAAAGGAATCGTCATGTTGGTTTGCACCTACCACCCTCTTTCAGCTGACCGTCTTGTCTTCTACAACATTAAACAACAGTAATGCACTCTTTGAAAGCAGCCAGAAATCCTAAATCATTCTGGCTTTCGGACCTTAATCGTCTTCACCTTAAAAGCCTTGGCTTCTCCGATGCCTATTCAAATTGATTTAGGTTTGAATGTCAAAGTCTTTCCTGCAGTTCCTCGTGAGGGAAACCACAGAAAGGGAAATAATGTCCTTGCCTTCCATCTTTCAAATCTTCCTTCCTCGAATACATTTAACCAGATAATCATTGGTAGGAATAAAGGCAACTCAGTCTTGAGTAAAGATGCAATGTTGCCTTCACACTGAGGACACATTTCTGTTGTTGGGTACAGTCATTGAGCCAAATCGAGCAGAGCCTGCACCGATCAGTAAGTTCCAATCCGGGAATTCATGTGGCGCCAATGGGCTTTAACAAAATCACAATCTCTTAAATAACGTTGTAGCATATCCCTCATGCCTAATCCTCTCAGTCCACTCCTGACAGACCTGTGCAAATTCATCTTATATGGACTTTGTGAAGAAATCGCCAAGGAGGTGTGATGAATCTCTGCAGTTCATCATTAACATGGTATACACTGTTTTTTTTTTCAGAGCTTCCGTGG
>NW_025170326.1:0-1771 GCF_004010195.1 Chiloscyllium plagiosum | reverse complement strand
TTTTCTTTGAAATCACGATTAAAAATATTAATGCGGGCAGTGAAGATGATGCGGGTTCCTTGGAGATCACTATTGCCTTTGACAATGTCCCGCATGGAAGTTTGGTCAACAGACCAATGGGATCCAAGACAAGTGGGCACATTGGATCCACAATTGGTGGAGGATTGGTTTTGTGTTTGAAAATCTTTCACCAGTGGGTGTACCACAGGGATCTGTGCAGGAACCATTGCTGCCTGTATGTACATTAATATCTTGGATGTGAAAGCAGAAGGTATCATTACTCTGTTTACAGATGACATGAAAGGTGAGGGTGTTGGCCACTGTGAGGGGGATGGGCTCAGGCTGCAGTGTGATGGTTGAGGCTGGGACAGAATTTCAAGAGAGTCATTTAAATAGACAATGCCGGGAAGAGCACAGCAGCCAATAAGGGAAAACGGATCAATTAAAATATTTTATTTCAACATAACAGGTCTAACAGGTAAGGCGGATGAAATTGGTGCATGGACGTGGGACTAGGACACCATAGGTCTGACAGAAACACAGCTGAGAGAGGGACAGGACTGGCAACTCAATGTTCAAGGGTACAGATTCTACAGGATGGAGAGAACAGAAGGTGAGAGAAGAGGGGATTGGAGTTTTTGATAAGTGAAACATTACTGCAGCACTTAGAGAGTATATTCCTGGGGATCGCCCAGTGATGTTGTAATGGTTGAAATGAGAAATGAGAATTGGTCATCACTTTGATATAACTGCACTACAGCCCCTCAACAGTCAGTGGGAAATTGAGCAGCAAATATGTTGGGGTAGCTCAGATATCTGTAAGACTTATAGCGTTGTAATGGGCGGGCATTTTGACTTTGCAAACTTAGACTGGACCTGCCAGAGTGTTCACAGCTTGGGTAGGAAGGATTTGTTAGGCATGTTCAAGAAAACTATCCCAGTCAAAATGTCAATGGTCGGACTGCAGGAAAGGCGAAAACCTGACTTCCCCTTGGGGAACAAGGTAGGGAAAGCGACTGAGGTGTTCGTGGGGAAACACTTTGGCAAAGTCACCACAATCGTATTAGTTTGAAAATAGTGATGGAAAAGACGTCGGCTGATTCACAAGTTAATGATCAAAACTGGCCTTGCCCGAATCCAGAAGGTATGAGTCAAGAACATTTAACAATTGATTATGGAGGCTATTTGCAGGTAAAGGGACGTCAGGCAGATGAGAAGCTTTCAAAAGAGTGATAAAATGAGAGTTCAGGGCCAGCATATTCCTGTTCGTGTGAAGGATAATGCTGATGAAAGTAAGAAAACCTGTATGACTGGAGATATTGAGGTTCTGATCAAGAGAAATGGAGCACGTATCACATATAGCCACCTGGATTAAGGAAAACCATTGAAAAACATTTCAAGTGGAGTAATACACTTAAATGGGAAATCAGGAGGGCCCAAAGGGAACCACAGAACGCTCTGGGAGTTCAAACTGAGGAAACTACAAGTATATTAACAACAGAAGATTAAATGCGGATGGAATATTGTTCCTTTATGATCAATGGGGCCGACTAAGCGTGGAAGGAGAGGAGATGGTTGAGATGCTAAACGAAAATTTCACATTTCAACTTACTGTGAAGAAAGACTAGGAAAGTCAGGGAAATAAATAGTGATGTCTTCAAAAGAGTCCACATTACAGAACAGGAGGCGCTGGAGGTTTTAAAAAGGTAGACAAATCCCTGGGAACTAATCAAGTCTGTCCCTGGATATTGTGGGAAGATCAGAAAGAAAT
>NW_025170325.1:0-1771 GCF_004010195.1 Chiloscyllium plagiosum | reverse complement strand
AAGGATTTATGGGTAATGCTAGTTCAGAACAAGTTGGTAGGTAGGGTTAGTGAGGTATTTACTGCGCTGTCAGATGAGGGTTTAAGAGCTTATGAAGACGTGAAACGACGCATTTTATGTGCTTACGAATTGGTACTGGAAGTATATAGATAGCAGTTCGGAAACATAAAGAAGAAACCAGGTCAGCCTAATGTTGAGTTCGAAAGAATTAAACATAGGCATTTTGATAGATGGGTGCAGGCTTTAAGGATAGATAAGACCTATGAGACTCTAAGGGAGATTATTCTGCGAGAGGAGTTTAAAACCTCACTTCCAGAAATGATAATAATTCACGTGGAGGAAAAGAAAGTTCAGAAATTGAGAAGTGCAGGAGAATTAGCAGATGAATACATTTCGCTGCGTAAGACAAGCTTCCAGCCAAAATTTCGTCCTGTGGGGGATAGAATTTGAGAGAAGGGGAGATGCTACACTATAAAAGAAAGAGTAGAACATATGAGTTTACCGCAGGTTAAAAAAGCTGCACAAGAGAGTGGAAAGGAGTGAAAGGCCTCAGGTGTTTTCACTGTAATGGAGTGGGACACAGAAAATTACTGTGCAGGTGGTTTCAGAATGGCATTGGGAAAAGGTGATTTCACTGACAGAAGGAGGGATATGTATGGTCACAGTGCTGATTGTTCAGAAAGGGATTGTGAGAAAAGATGTGGGAAAAGAAGCTAAGCCAGTTAAAGGAAACCCAACAAGAGCCGAGGAGCTGCAGGAAAGTGCACAGCCTCGGCAGGGTCTGCCTCTAGAGTTAGTACCTGATCTCTATAAGGAATTCGCCTCTGTGAGTAAAGTTTGCTCAGAAATAACAGTGGTAGAAAGACAAGAAGTCATAATTTTGAGAGGTACACGAACTAACCAGTCGCTAATTGTAAGAGATCAATGAATTTGCAGTCTATCTGATCTTTTATCCCAGAGTGTATTAATTTATGGGAAACATGGACAGAAATTTAGCATTTCCCTATGTAAGATCAAGTTGGAGTGCCTACTCAAGATTGGGGAAGTTATAGTGGGAATGATTGACAGAGTGTCAGATCCAGTTTGTTCTTGGGAAGGGTTTAGCAGGGTCCATGTTGGGAGTGACATTGCTTGTTGCGGAGAAGCCCAAGAAAGACAAAGAAACTGAAGTGTTAAATCGGAAATATCCTGGTATTTTCCCAGGCTGTGCAGTAACCATATTCCATTATTTTAAGTCACAGCACGAAGGACAAACTATAGACAAAGATGAAGGAGTTGAGGTTCAGTTAATGGACACCCTGTTTGCCGTAATGGTGTAGGGAAAACCTGAACAGACAGTAGGTCAGACAGAGGTGTTTTGGCCTGAAAGGCTAAGGGACTTGCAACAGACAGACAAGACGATAAAAGATATATATGTGGATGTGTACTCTGAAAGGGAGGCATGAGGGTTATTATCTGAAAGATAGATGTTAAGACAGAAATGGAGACCACATCAGGTTAGTGCAGAGGAGAAATGTGCTGAGGTGCACCAGATTGCGTTACTGGTAGCATAGAGACAGTAAGTTTTACAGGTAGCATATGAACTACATGTAGGAGGTCACCTAGGGGTACGAAAGACTCTGAATAAGGGACAAAAACATTGTTATTGACCTGGAATGCACAAAGATGTGGTTAACATTTGGCGTACACTTCATTCATGCCAAATGGTAGGTAGGCCACGGACGGTAATGAAACTAGCACCTCTGTGACAAATTCCCACATTCGAAGACCC
>NW_025170324.1:0-1771 GCF_004010195.1 Chiloscyllium plagiosum | reverse complement strand
TTGTCTGTTCTGTATGTCCAGCAGGTTGGCTATTTTTTCTCTGGCTAGGGTTTTGTCGATAGAGGTGAACAGTGCCGTTACATCGAATGAGACCATGGTTTCTTCCTTGTCTATGTGTATATTTCTGATGATGTCCAAGAATTCCTGTGTTGATTGTATAGAGTGTCTGGATCCAGAGAACACCGAACGGAGAATTCACCACAAAGGTATACAGGAAAGCCACACACACAGACCAAGTCCTGAACTACGAAAGCAACTACGAAACTACAAAAGAAGTTGCATCAAGACACTATTCAAAAGGGCCACAACACACTGCAGTACACCAGAACTGCAAAAAGAGGAAGAAGAACACCTATACATTTTGAGTGTGAGCAGCAGCGGAGGTAAGACGAACCCGGAAGACTGCAGCTAAGGTAAGGCAGTTTTTTTTAAAATTACTTGCAGGTAGCGGACAGCGGTGTTTTCCCTTTCACAGAAGGAGCGGGAGCAGCGGGGGAAGTGACGAGGACCAGAGGGGCAGCCGGGAAGGAAAGCAGTGAGCATATATATCAGCAAGGCGGCTAAATCCGAGACTCTACTACTCTAGAGTCTCCCACCTGCCCTCCTCCTCTAACATAGTTAATAAGGTAACGTTCATTTTAAACTTCCTCTATTGAATATAAGTTCGTTAATAATTTTATAGCAACTTGAACTAAGCTTTCTACTTTAGTACTGAGTGCGTGTTCAGATAAGTCGAGTATGGATGCTCCTCCTGCAGAATATGGCTGTTGGAAGACATGGCACACGTCTCCGCTGGCTACATCTGTGGGAAGTGCACCCAACTCCAGCTCCTTGAAAACCGTGCTAGGGAATTGGAGCTGGAGCTGGATGAACTACGGATCATTCAGGAGGCTGAGGGGTAATTGAGAGGAGTTACCGGGAGTTGGTCACTCCTAAGGCTAAGGACATGGATAAATGGGTTACAGTTAGGGGGAGGAAAGGGGACAGTCAGACAGTGCAGAGATCCCCTGTGGACATTCCCCTCAGCAATAAGTATACCGTTTTGGATACTGCTGGGGGGGATGACCTACCAGAGGTAGGTCAGTTCTCTGGCACTGAGCCTGACACTGTGGCAAAGAAGGGAAGGGGGCAAAATAGAAAAGTACTCGTGGTAGGGGACTCGATAATTAGGGGAATCGACAGGAGATTTTGTGGTCAGGATCGGGATTCCCGGAAGGTATGTTGCCTCCTTGGACATCTCCGATCGGGTGTATACGGTTTTAAAAGGGGAGGGCGAACAGCCAGAAATCTTGTTACATATTGGCACTAATGATATAGCCAGGAAAAGGATTGAAGATATAAAAAGTGATTTCAGGGAGTTAGGATGGAAGCTGCAAAGCAGGACGAACAGAGTAGTGTTCTCTAGTTTAGTACCGGCGCCACGAGATAGCGAGGCAAGTAACAGGGAGCGGGCGCAGCTTAATACGTGACTGCACAGCTGGTGTAGAAGGGAGGGCTTCAGATATGTAGATAATTGGGATGCCTTCTGGGGAAGGTGGGACCTGTACAAGAAGGACAGGTTGCATCTGAACTGGAAGGGGACCAATGTCCTGGGTGGAAGGTTTGCTCGAGTAGTTCGAGAGGGTTTAAACTAGTATGGCAGGGGGGTGGGAACCTGAGCTGTATACCGGAGGTGAGAGTTGAATGCAGATGAGGCAATAGCAAGAGGGAGTGGGAAGGATTTTCCTGGCAAGGAACAAAGGTATCAGTTAAAGTGTGTTTGCTTTAACGC
>NW_025170323.1:0-1771 GCF_004010195.1 Chiloscyllium plagiosum | reverse complement strand
CCCCCCCCCCCCAATCAAATGCCCTGTCCCTTATTGCCTTTTCTCTGCTGTTCCTTTCTATAGTGATTATTAATGAGGTCAACCAGGTCACTCATGGAATATGAGTTCCTTGATTGAGGCTGTTAATCTGGTCCAGACCTAGCTGACAAACAAAAGTGTCAGACATCCTGTTCACTCTGAAACCTGGCTCTGAGAGTCAAGGACTCTCTGCATGTAAATAAAGGGTGACTTGGTGATAGGATACTAACCTCTGTGGACTTATTTCAGTGGCAACAAGTGAAAAGCACACTATTGAAGAACTTCGCTTGCAATTGTCGTCTTTGAGTTGGGGTAAGCATTTCTGGCATCATGCCATTATTTGGGAAGTTTGACTAGTTCGATCCTGCCCTCTAAGGCTGGGCCCAGTACGTGGAAACAATGCATTATTTTTTCTGGGCAAAAGACAATGGGGCAGATGCAAAGCAACAAGTAATTCTCCTGATAGCTTGTGGACCTGCAGCGTTTTTCATTATTTGAAGCCTAATTCTCCCTGAGGCACCAGGTACTAAAACCTTTCAAGAGTTGACAGATTTAGTTGAAGAATATTATGACCCTAAGCCTTCTCTAATTCTGGGACGGTCTCGGTTTTACTCAGCAATTTGAGAACCAGGAAATCCATGTTGGATGTTTTAATGGGTTAAGATGATTGGCGGACGCATGTGACTTTGGTTTAACCCTTAACGAGATGCTGAGAGATCATTGGTATGTGGGTTAATGACTAATAATTTAACCATGTGGAAGCACCAACTAACTGAGGCCCAACTGAATGCCAAACAGGCACTACAATTGGCTTTGTCAGTGGAAAATGTGGGAATTGGAGCATGAGAGTTGCAGACTATTCCGATGGAAGTGGACACTCGCCAGGCTACCTGAGCTTGGGAAACACCACTTGAGTGAAGGCAATTGCATAACCTCACTCAAGACATATCCTGAATACAGAGACTAGGTTAGTTCACAGCAAAACCCCAAAACAAAGCCATGCCTGAGTCAAATGGTTAAAACTTTCTTGAGGATCTGGGTTGGCAAGCCATTGTAGTTGATGCCAGTATGCGGACTTCAGATAGCAAGAGAATCCAACACGATCTAGGCTGGTATCAAAGAGAGTGCACTCCCTGGAAAGTCCACCTACATCTGATTTGGAACAGTCCAATCAGAACCAATCAAAATAAGCACCTGGTTAAATGGTTATCCGGATCTAATGGAGGTGAGTACTAGCGTGGCCATTTCACTAATCACAGAACCAGTCTTTAACAAAATTCACTCTGACTCCAACCCTTAAGTTTGCACAAGATCTCAGCTGGACTGAGAACCTAAACTGCAGAACATTTACAGATTAAGGGCACAACTTGGGTTCCAGTCTCTTATGAGAAGCAGCTGGTTTAGTTACCACTAATTGTTGTAAAAGGCTCAGTTCAAGCTTGATGCTGAAATTGGTTCAGAAAGATTCATCTAGATTGGCTCAACATTTTTCAACCAGAAGATTGCTGCCTGATTGAAGTCCTAATTAAAAACCCAGAATTGTTCAGGAAGGTCTAAGGACTATCAATGGAGTCTAGATTAGAGTGGTGCTGGAGAAGCACAGCAAGTCAGGCAGCATCCGAGGAGCAGGAAAATTGACGTTTTGGGCAAATGCCCTTCATCAGGAATACAGGCAGGATGGAGAGATAAATGAAAGGGGGTGGGAAGAAAGTAGCATAGAGTACATTAGGTGAATGGGGGTGGGGATGGAGGT
>NW_025170322.1:0-1771 GCF_004010195.1 Chiloscyllium plagiosum | reverse complement strand
ACACTGCATATTTCGGTGAATTGTCACATTATGATCAGGATGGACCTGAGATCAATTGCACTAGTGTTGCGTACAGTGAACGAATTCACACGTTGTTATCAAGAGGCAAATACGATCTATGACATGTTTGGTTATTCTGGGCGAATTGTCAACAAAATTCTACTATGATGCATTTTGTTCTTTTGTGTCATTGATAATAACTTGCATTTTTCTCGATAATGAAATCATTTCATTTTATTTAATTCGGTTGTAGCACTTGGCCATCGCTGGCTGATAAGCATTGAAAGCCATCCCCTATTTGCCCTCAATAAGGTGGTGATGAGCTGCCTTCTTGAAGCGCTGCAGGCCACTTGCTGTGGGCTGACCCACAGTAATTCCAGTATTTTGAAAAAGAGTGTAAAGGAAGGTGTATGTTTCCAAGTTAGGACGGTGAGTGGTTTGGAGGGGACCGTGCAGGTGGTAGCGTTCCAAAGTACCTTCTGCCTTTGTCCTTCCAGGTAGATGTGATCGTGGATTTGGATGGTGCTGTCTCAGGATCTTTGTTGAATTTGTTGAATTTCTGCAGTGCATCTTTTAGATAGTACACACTGCTGCTGCTGAGCACCAGCAGTGGAGGTATTGGATGTTTGTAGATGTGATGCCAATCAAGTGGGCGGTGTCAAGCCTCTTGAGTTCTGTTGGAGCTGTAGCCATCCAGACAAGTTGGGAATATTCCAAAACACTCCTAACGTTTGCCTTTTCGGTCGTGAATTGACTTTGGGGTGACAGGAGAGGAGTTACTCTCCGCTGTATCCCTAGTCTCTGAACTGCTTTTGTAGCTGCTGCATTTGTCTGCTTAGTCCAGATGAGTTTCCGCCCAATGATAACCCCAAAGATCTTGACAGTGGGGGAGTTAGTGATGGTAATACCACTGAGTGGTTATAGTTTCTCTAATTTGTCATGGTCATTATCTGGCATTTGTGTGGCGCGAAAGCTGCTTGTCTTTTATCGGCCCAGGACTTGATATTGTCCAGATCTTGTTGCATTTGAGCATGGTCTGCTTCAGTATCCGAGGAGTCGTGAATGGTGCTCAACACTGTGCAATCATCAGCGAACATCCACACTTCTGACCTTTTAACAATGGGAAGATCATTGAGGAAGCAGCTGAAGATTGTTGGGCCTGAGAACACTACACTGAGGGACTCCTGCGAGATGTTCTGGAGCTGAGATGACTGATCCTCCACAATCGTGACCATCTTCCTTTGTGCCAGGTATGACTCTGACCAGCAGAGTGCTTGCCCCCGATACCCATTGATTCCAGTTTTGCCAGGACTCCATGATGTCCTACTCTGTCAAATGCGACCTTGATGTCAAGGGTTGTCACTTTCACCTTCCCTCTGGAATTCAGCATTTTTGTCCAGATTTGAATCAAGGCTGTAATAAGGTCAGGACCTAAGTAATTATTCAATCAGCAGTTAATTCTCCACTGAGCAGGACTGGAAATCGTTAGAAAATTGTTTATGAAGCATCCAATTCGTGAACATAACAGAAAGATTGCCAGAAGTGAAGAAATCAGCGCTTACAGAAAACTCACAGAACACAACCCTCCGGTGTATGAGTTCTGCATGTTCTATTTCCACCCGTTCTCCACAGGAGTAGCAGTGTGCACCGTCTGCAATATGCAATACCGAATGTTGTGAAAGTTCATTCAACATCACCTTCCAAGGAGTAAACAGGTCATTCTGAAAGGACAAGGTGATACTTGACCCTCCAAGCCCCTATGGAACGATGT
>NW_025170321.1:0-1771 GCF_004010195.1 Chiloscyllium plagiosum | reverse complement strand
TGACAGCTTTCAGGATGACCCATGAGCCTCCCAGCTCATAGTAAGACCTGCCAGACCCAGGCAACAAGACAGTGCAGGTGATAGACCCAAACAACACAAAACAGTTAATTACGTAAAAACAGAGTCCTTTCTGGTCCACAGCCCAAATCTATAGAATCTTCAAAATAGAGAGAGTCCATTCCCAGGAATGGAGTCTACTCCAGTTTTCAAGGTGCATTGTCCAAAATGGAGTGCACTCCAAACTGCAGAGTCCACTCCTGAAGGCAGCAAATGCACACCACAGCACAGGTGTTCAGTCTCCGTAGCATCCTGGCCCAGCCTTGGAAAACCAGGCCCACTCACAGGAACAGTACATTGTACAGGTGCAGTTAACTCAGGGGTTTGGTCCACTCCTGACGGTCTTCACCCAAACTCCAGGTTACAGCAAGTGCTCACCTCCCAGCACGCACACACACACACACACACACACACACACACACGTGTTCAATCTTCAGAGGCCCAGTCCCAGGGCTAGGCCTCCCCACAGGAACAGCTTCTCTGGTCAAGTGTATGTATTCCATAAGTGCTCAGTCCAAACACCAAAAAGAGTGAAGACAAAAAAAGCACAAAGAAAACTAGAGTCCAAGGGCAAAGCCCTATCACAAAATTAACATTTCTCTTTTTACTTTAAGAAAAGAAAGAGTAACACACAGGCTGTAACCAGCCAGTGAAACACCAGTCCCCTAATGAAAACTGAGTTACACCTGAAACACTATATGTATCAGGAGTTTAACAATCAGTCCTCACTAAAAGGAATGCCAGTTAACAAACTGGCTAAATAATTCAGCCAGTTCAGGAATCAGATTTCCACCCCAGAAAAACAATGGAGCAGAAACCAACTGCAATAGTAACGTACTGACTGTAACACCAGCCAGCACAGAGTCAGTCCCCTAAACTGAGAAGGCTCCGAATCTCCTGTTTATAATATTTTATTAAACAAATTACAAAACAATTTACAAAAACAGTTAACATTTACAGCTATTTACAACAGCAATTTTACAAGGGAGAGGAGCAGCAAAGCCAGGCCCCAAACCCTACTGTTCAACCAGTTTACAGGGAATTGAGGACAAACCAGTTTTAAATCGAAAAGGACAGCAACAATGACCTTTACACACAAGACAATCCAGTTACATAAAAAGGTGCAGACAATACAGACCCAGCAAGCCCCCGTCCCTCCCACCTTCCGGCCACTCTGAAGCAGCCTGCCCCTACGTGCCTTCTGGCTCTCGGTCCACCCCATGCCCCTTCCAGTTCTCGGTCTGCCCTGACACCTTTCAACCACCTCTAGGACAGTCCGCCCTGGTACCTGCCCGGGGTCACAGTACTGAGGACGGCTACCTACCTTCTGGCTCTCGGTCTGCCCCTATGTACCATTGGGCTCTCACCCACACTGATGTGCTGTCCGGCCAGTGGCCTATCCGGGCACACCTTCCGGCCACCTCTAGGACAGCCCGTCCCCTTCCTTGGGACGACAGCGTGTAGGGGAGTCCACAAGCCTTCCGGATCTCAGCCCGCCCCTACGCGCCTTCTGGCTCTCGGCTGCTCTGACACCTTTCGACCACCTCTTGGACAGCCTGTCCCGATTACCCCTTCTCGGGACGACAACACTCAGAACGGCCTACCCACCATCTGGCTGTCGGGGCGACTAGCATCAGGGTGGCCTACCCACTCTCCAGCTTTCAGGACAGCTTACCAACCTTCAGGTTCACAGGATGGTCTACCCACCCTCCAC
>NW_025170320.1:0-1771 GCF_004010195.1 Chiloscyllium plagiosum | reverse complement strand
ACAGTACCCCAGTGTTATACAGTGACAGACCTGCCCCCACCCCAGTCCTGTACCACAGTGTTATACAGCGACAGACCTATCCCCACTCCAGTCCTGTACCCCAGTGTTATACAGTGACAGACCTGTCCCCACCCCAGTACTGTACCCCAGTGTTATACAGTGACAGACCTGTCCCCACCCCAGTCCTGTACCCCAGTGTTATACAGTGACAGACCTATCCCCACTCCAGTCCTGTACCACAGTGTTATACAGCGACAGACCTATCCCCACCCCAGTACTGTACGCCAGTGTTATACAGTGACAGACCTGTCCCCACCCTAGTACTGTACCCCAGTGTTATACAGTGACAGATCTGTCTCCATAGTTTCGTGTCCAGCCTCTGCCCACTATGGCCAGGTATATTAATGTCTTTCTGTATCTCTTCTACAGCCCATGCCCAGAGCAAGGAATGGGGGACGAGTTTAACTTGATGGATCACTCTGACCTGTACATCCTAGATTTCAGTACGTAAGATACTGCCTAATCTGTGATATATACGTTTCAACTGATTTGGAGAAGAATCGAATGGGAAATTGTCCAGCCAGTGGTCTGTGATCTATACTGTTCAATTCTGTGTATTTTGGGGGTGGGGGTGTTTTATGTAACACACATGGGAGTTTAATTCCTATTTACATTGCTCTGGTAAGAATATGTTAACAAGAGCACCTTGTCGATGACGCGACTCTAAAGTATCGAGGGTGTATTGATTCTGAATCTATACCTTTTCATTATTGCTGGAGAATCAGACTGGCCATTGAAGCATTTCCAACTAGCACTCGTCAGGACAGATCCAAGAATCCCTCATTTCAAAGGCCCGACAGTATCCGCCGTAGCTGGAAGTGGGTGTTGTTGGGCTCGGATTGCTCAAGGGTTGCCAGTGAGCAGTTACCCCAGTAACTGGAGTTGGCGCTTTCCCCCTGGTGATGCTGCTAAACATCTGAAGGATTTGCTTTGGTTGTTTATCAGGTCCAAGTCTGAAGACCTTATGCAAACTAGCTGTGATTCAGTACAGCTTGGATCAATCTGCTCTCCCTCACGACATCCGGTAAGTTCATTCCTGTTTGTTGCTGCTCTGCTCTCTGTCAGTGAGATGCAAGGCTTTCAAAACCATCAATATTATCAGCCAGATTCAGCCCACTTACCCTTTTCTGCCAAGTGCAGAATCCTTACGTCGTTAACGAGTCACCAAAATCTTCTTGCCTTTTTTAAAAAGAGTGCGAAATATGACCAGGTGAGTTTCTGGAGCAGATACGTCTTCCTAGCTGAAAATCTTCGAAACAAAACCCTGTGAGAATCTGAGGCAAAAACACATAGCTGGAAAATCTCAGCAGGTCTGGCAGCATCTGTGGGCGAAATATGACCAGGTGAGTTTCTGGAGCAAATACGTCTTCCTAGCTGAAAATCTTCGAAACAAAACCCTATGAGAATCTGAGGCAAAAAACACATAGCTGGAAAATCTCAGCAGGTCTGGCAGCATCTGTGGGGGGAGAGAGAGAGAGAGAGTTAAACTTTCGAGTTCAGCGAGCCTTCATCAGAGCTGAAAATAACTGGGTACACTGTAAGTAAACAGGCCCTTCGGCCCAACAAGTCCACACCAACCCTCCGAAGCGCAACCCACCCAGACCCATTCCCCTACATTTACCCCTTCACCTAACTTTAGCATGGCCAATTCACCTGACCTGCACATCTTTGGACTGTGGGAGGAAACTGGAGGCAAACCCACACAGACAGT
>NW_025170319.1:0-1771 GCF_004010195.1 Chiloscyllium plagiosum | reverse complement strand
CCAGTCCACCTGCATATTGAAGATGCATTCAGATGAGAAGACGAGAAATAGGTTGAATATTTCTTCCGACGGCATCAGATCAGCGGTGACTGAATTATGGAGAAATGGGGACAAGAATGACAAGTTTTGCACTCTCCACTTCCCCAGCTGGCAGGGGTGGATAAACTGAAGATTTTCTGAGTGCAGTATCTGCGGTGAACAGTAGAGAGCAGTAAAGGGAAGGTGAATACTGAAGAACCAAGTATAAAGCTGTGTGACAAGAGGCAGTTGATTGATCTAAAGATGCAGGAAATGTTTGCGTTTGTATGTGTGGAGGACACGGTGAGACTAACTTGTGATGCATATGGATTTGTTCATGACATTGCAGTAAAATTGTCGCGGTAGTATTGGATAATAGAATGAGGGGGTGCGGAACGAATGAATGTTGAAGGAAAGAGAAAAGATGGAGCAAAATTGTGTACAGTGACGACAATAGATTGTGTTGGACTGCAAAGGGTGGTGTAAAAGACTGCGTCTCACTGTATTGGTCAGGCTGCACTGCTGCATCCATTCACAGGTGCTATCCCACTACTGAGCAGTGCGGGGGCTTTGACCTGCTCCGTTTCCGACCTGGGCCGGTTCACCCCTCTGCAGCACACCTGGTACACCCGAGTTCCCCGAGGAGCACCATGTGGACACTGCCCTGAGTGTGGGCATCCGATCGACACAGACCACAACAGCCCAGAACTCCCAACCTCAAGTCATCCTGCAGCCTCAGCCTCCCAGCAGCGGGATTACAGGCGCGCGCCACAGCCCCCGGCGATCGCGTGACGCTTCCCTCAGTCGCCTTCAGTTCAAACGGCAGCAACAGCTCCAGTGCAGACGTTGCTGCAAAGACAACAGGCGGCTGCAGTTGGTCGTCTGGAGGAATTGGCGCATGAGCTGCTACTTTCCGCCTTACTCTGCCTCTGAGTGAGAGCGTTGATTGCATTTGACAGAATTACTCTGTTGTTTGCTGAATTTTATCTGTCCAAATATGCTCTTTCATTGCAGACACAGTCGAGTGGATCAGTGCTGGAGAAAAGCAATTGATTTCGAGTATGGCAGCGTGAAGATGTTCAGATATGATGAACGAACACTTTGAAAATATGACCAGCTTCGTTGGAGTCTGCAATCATAGAGTCAAAGATTCTTCGAGATATACACCGCGGAAACAGACCCTACTGTCCAACTCATCCACGCCAATCTGATATCCCAACCCAATTTAGTCCCACCTGCCAGCACCCAGCCCTTATCCCTCTAAACCCTTCCTATTCATATACCTATCCAGATGCCTTTTAAATGTTGCAATTGTACCAGCCTCCACCACTTAATCTGGCAGCTCATTCCATACACGTACCATCTTCTGCATGAAAAAGTTGCCCCTTAGGGCTTTTTTAAATCTTTCCCCTCTCACCCCAAACCTATTCCCTCTAGTTCTCGACTCCCCAACCCCAGGGAAGATACTTTGTCTATTTATCCTTTCCATGCCCCTCATGACTTCGTATAAGATCGCCCCTCTGCCTCTGATGGTCCAGGGAAAACAGCCCCAGTCTATTCAACCTCTCCCTATATCTCAAATCCTCCAACCTTGGCAAAGTTCTCGACTCCCCAACCCAGGGAAGATACTTTGTCTTTTTATCCTTTCCACGCCCCTCATGACTTCGTATAAGATCGCCCCTCTGCCTCTGATGCTCCAGGGAAAACAGCCTGGAGTCAATTCAACCTCTCCCTATATCTCAAATCCTCCAAC
>NW_025170318.1:0-1771 GCF_004010195.1 Chiloscyllium plagiosum | reverse complement strand
GCAGTTAGTCCAACTTGGTGATGTAACTGGTTTTATCCAACTTTCTCGATACAGTTCTCCGGTCTCGGAATTGAAATTGTGTCCGATTTTGTAATGGTTGTTGACCTTCTGCTAATGTATGCAAAATCATTGAGGCCCATCAGATTTGGGAACTAAAACAAATGCTCAGTTCGATGCTATCCGGGCGATTATGCCCTCTACCTCCTTCTGGACCTGTATGGCTTCGAAAGGATGAAGCGGATAGAGGTGTTGCTTTATTGGAGCGGTATTCCTAACGAGAAGGTGCGAACCGCAGATGCTCGAGGTCAGAGTCGAGAGTGTGGTGTTGGAACATCTCAGCAGGTCGGGCAGCAATGAGGAACAGGAGAATCAATGTTTTGAACATAAGCGTTTTCATCAGGATTCCTGATGAACGACTTATGCCCGAAACTTTGGTTCTCCTGCTCCACGAATGCTGCCTGACTTTCTGCGTTTTTCCAGCACGACAGTCTTGACCCGGGTATTCCATACCTCCACTTCATGCAGTCTTGACCCGGGTATTCCATACCTCCACTTCATGTACAATAGCATTTGTTCTCTCCATCTGATTCTTACATATTTCCTTAGATTGCGTGAGAAACCATTTGAACAGCTTTCTATGCTCCTCAGAGAGATAGCGCACCAAGCTATTTCACTTCTCAAGGACATCTTCATTTTTCAAATCTATTTGGAGGCACATCAAAATCCACGTCGGGATCCATATCGGCACATCGGGATTCGATTCCTCACTCTGAACGGCAGTAACGAACACCCGTTTCTCCAGTTCATTCTCTGTCGTATAATACGGTTTCAACATGTTTACATGACATACTTAATACCATTTCTATTCCTATCTGACATCTTTACGAGATAGTTCACCTGACTCAACTTTTTCTCAATTTCATAGGGACCACTAAACTTGGCTTTGAATGGATCTCCTATGACTGGTTCCAGTGCTATCACGTCATCCCCTCGGGAAAAAAATCCAATGCTCAGTGATTTTATCTGGCAAATGCGTCATTCTATGGTGTGCCCTCTTTCCGTGCTGTTTAGGTAACTCACCTATTCGATTTAATCTCTCTCTCACCTCCGACACATAATCAAAGTTTAAAATCTCTTGCTTTGGTCCCGTCAATTTTTCTTTACTTAAATTCAAACCGCTTCTCACGTCATACCCGAATATTAACTTGAAGGGAGTGAACTGAGTAGATTAATGTGGGTCGTCTGTCATGGCAACGAATATGAATGGTGTACCTTTATCCTAATTATTCTCTTAATCCTAACAGTATACTCTAAAAATGATCATCAATGACTTCAAGGAACTAAAGCTCCCTGGGATTCTGGAGATACGCACTGGCTTTAAAGTGCTGCTGTAAACGTCAGCTCTCCATGACCACCATAAACGGCTGGGGTGTACATTTCGACCCTTTATTGGAATGAATTTCTCGGGATAGACTAGACCGTGTGAAGAAAGCTACTAACTCCTCTACTAAACCTTTTGCCTTGATACTCCATAATGGAATTGCCTGCAGATATCTGGTAGACACCAGATGAAGGGTCTATGCACGAATCGTCGATTGTCCTGCCCCTAAGATTAGTGACTGACTTGCTGAACTTTTCCAGCACCACGCGCTCAACATCCGTTATGGTTAACAAGTATTAGTTCCCTCTTGTAGTTGTTCAGATGGCACCTCTGCAAACAATTACAACCCGCGTGAATGGTCGTTCAAATGTGATAATTTCAAAAAATGAA
>NW_025170317.1:0-1771 GCF_004010195.1 Chiloscyllium plagiosum | reverse complement strand
CGAATGCTGGAGTTTCAGAAGGAAGATGGAAGACCAGGAGGGAGTTATTGGAAAACTGAGAGCGAACACAGAGCTATTCCAGATTCTTTTGTGGGCATCTCATTATGAGCATGTCAAACGATGGAATAAGGCTGGTTCAAAAACAGAAAGATGCATTCTACCTGGAAAAAGAGTTCACTGCAAGCAGTGGGGATACACTTGGATGTGTTGCAGACGCATTTTCAGTGGATTGAATAATTACTGCGACATAATATAATGTGCAAGGATATGGGGGAAGGAAGAGATTCATACCAAGCACTGAGATCGGTTGTAGGGCTGTTGTCATCATGATCCGCCACATGACATCCTTCTGTGACTTCTGTGTCGTTCGATGTAATGTCTTGAGAGTCCGCCAACTCCAATAATATAATCATGTCATTATAACCTTACCGATCCTGTAATATATATTCTGATCCCTGCAACCGACATCAGCAAATGCAGCTATCCTTATCTCTGTAACTCATAAAGTCCGTATCAACTTTCTTTCCCTGGATCTTCTCCATCACCTATAATCCTCCATATCTATAAAGTATTTCTCAAATCTTGACAGCTGTCCCCTTCTCTGTAACTACTTGATCCACACAAACCAAATCTTTGCAATCTACTCCAGTCCATACAACAATCAACGTCACTAACTTTTTCTGGCCTGTCAAATCGCTTTATCTCCATCACACATGACAGTCACTGAAATAACTCCACAGTGACTGGAATCTCGTCATCAAATTACTTTTTATTTCTACATGCATGATTCATGGCACTGATACGCACGCGCTCAGAGCCGGCTCCTCTCGTGAACAGAGGCCCTGACGGTCCTGAATTCTCAGATCGAGCCAGGTTAACAGTCCCAATCAGGGAACAAAATTAATGAGGCTTATGTGACTGACGTCGTTCCTTTCACGACAAAAAACACTCCACATATCTCTCCCAGTCTCCGGAATCACGAACAGCTACTACAGCCCTTTCTGTAACATTCTACAAGGAAAGTCACATCCTCTTATCAATCTCCTGCAGTACCAATGCGAGTTTTTTTTTTAATGTTTCTGGAAACTGTTCATCTCAACTTCTTCAACACAGAACTTCTCTTACTAATCCTGAATCGCATCTCAAAACTCGATCTACCATATGTCTGTGGCCTTCTCCATAAGGATGAAGCGGTTTTCGAAGCAGGGAACTTCATAGGGCATGGAGAACTTTACAGAAGTTGGAATGTATGAGAAACGAATGGGTTTACAGAGGTGAGAATGGTTATAGAACACGAAGGATGTCGCATTTACTGCAATTTGTTGGCACAGTAGATAGAATTTTTATTTCTGGTGCTGATAGACACAGAGCGCTAAATCATGTTTTAAATTGTCCAGGTAAGATATTCCTCGGGTTTCGGGAAAATTTCCTCTCCATAAGGCTCTTGTAGCCAAAATATTGATCTGGCTGGTCCAGCGCCATTTTCACTTCAATCTAAACCAATAACTAAACGTGTCTTTGTAATCGCCTTCAGTCCTTAGAACATTCCATAACCTCCAGCCTTCACGCACCCTCCTGTCACTGTAAACTCCTCTGGACCTTAGAGCCATCCTGGTCTCTGGCACTTGCTACTATCCCTGAATTTCTTCCGAACGTTTCAACAAACCAAATGAAATGGTAACTTTAAAACATATGAACCATTCTGTAGATGTGGCAGCAGTGTGGCCACGACTGAGAGTTCTGGTTATTCAATGGTTTTAACAATTTTTAC
>NW_025170316.1:0-1771 GCF_004010195.1 Chiloscyllium plagiosum | reverse complement strand
GGAGGGTAACTGCTCCTGGGTTACATATCAATGTACTGGTTTGGGGTACACTGCCCTCCATGATGAAAGGACAACTGCTCCTGGGTTACAGATCAATGCCCTGGATTTGTGTACACAGCCCTTCATGCTGGGAGGGTAACTGCTCCTGGTTAACAGATCAATGCCCTGGTTTGGGGTACACAGCCCTACATGCTGAGAGGGTAACTGCTCCTGGGTTACAGATCAATGCACTGGTTTGGTGTACACAGCCCTACATGATGAAAGGGTAACTGCTCCTGGGTTACAGATCAATGCACTGCGTTCGGGTACACAGCCTTACATGCTGGGAGGGTAACTGCTCCTGGGTTACAGATCAATGCACTGCGGTGGGGTACACAGCCTTACATGCTGGGAGGGTAACTGCTCCTGGGTTACAGATCAATGCACTGGGGTGGGATACACAGTCCTACATGCTGGGAGGACAACTGCTCCTGGGTTACAGGTCAATGCCCTGGAATTGTGTACACAGCCCTCCATGTTGTGAGGGTAACTGCTCCTGGTTAACAGATCAATGCCCTGGTTTGGTGCACACAGCCCTACATGATGGAAGGGTAACTGCTCCTGGGTTACTGATCAATGCGCTGGTTTGGGGTACACAGTCCTACATGCTGAGAGGGTAACTGTTCTTGGGTTACAGATCAATGCCCTGGGGAGGGGTACACAGTCCCACATGCTGAGAGGGTAACTGCTCCTGGGTTACAGATCAATGCCCTGGTTTGGTGTACACAGTCCTACATGCTGGGAGGGTTACTGTTCCTGGGTTACAGATCAATGCCCTGGGATGGGTACAAAGCCCTACATGCTGGGTGGGTAACTGTTCCTGGGTTACAGATCAATGCACTGGGGTGGGGTGCACAGCCCTACATGCTGGGAGGGTAACTGTTCCTGGGTTTCAGATCAATGCACTGGGGTGGGGTACACGGTCCTACATGCTGTGAGCGTAACTGCTCCTGGTTTACAGATCAATGCCCTGGTTTGGTGTACACAGCCCTACATGCTGGGAGGGTAACTGCTCATGGGTTACAGATCAATGCCCTTGTTTTGTGTACACAGCCCTACATGTTGTGAGGGTAACTGCTCCTGGGCTTCAGATCAATGCAGTGGGGTGGGGTACTCAGCCCTACATGCTGGGATGGTAACTGCTCCTGGGTTACAGGTCAATGCCCGGGGTGGTGTACAGAGCCCTACATCTGGGCGGGTAACTGCTCCTGGGTTACAGATCAATGCCCTGGTTTGGTGTACACAGCCCTACATGCTGGGAGGGTAACTGCTCCTGGGTTACAGATCAATGCCCTGGTTTGGTGTACAAAGCCCTACATGCTGGGAGGGTAACTGCTCCTGGGTTACAGATCAATGCACTGGTTTGGTGTACACAGCCCTTCATGTTGGGAGGGTAACTGCTCCTGGTTTACAGATCAATGCCCTGGTTTGGGGTACACAGCCCAACATGTTGGAAGGGTAACTGCTCCTGGGTTTCAGATCAATGCCCTGATTTGGTGTACACAGTCCTACATGCTGAGAGGGTAACTGCTCCTGGGTTACAGATCAATGCCCTGGTTTGGTGTACAAAGCCCTACATGCAGGGAGGGCAACTGCTCCTGGGTTACAGATCAATGCACAGGGTTGGGGTACACAGCCCTACTTGCTGGGAGGGTAAGTGCTCCTGGGTTACAGATCAATGCCCTGGGGTGGGATACACAGCCCTTCATGCTGGGAGGGTAACTGCTCCTGG
>NW_025170315.1:0-1771 GCF_004010195.1 Chiloscyllium plagiosum | reverse complement strand
CCTCCTGGTGCTGCCTGCCTTATTGTGCCCAGCTTCCTGCTTGTCTATTTTAGATTCCAGTATCTGCAGTTTTTTATTTTGTCTCGAATAAATGGTGGAGCAGATTCGATGGGTCAAAATATCCTAACTTCTGCTCCAATGGCCTTGTGGTCGTAGGTTTGTGCGGGTCTTGGGCTCAATGAGCAGCAGCGCCCACTGGAAGCAAGGTTCATAGAAACATAGAGCCACTACAATGTGGAAACGGGCCCTTCTGCCCAACAAGTTCAGAGGGACCCTTTGAAGAGTAACTCACCCAGACACATTTTCCTATCCTATCACTCTGCACTTACCCCTAACTAATGCACCACACCTACACATTCATGAACACTATGGGACTATTCAGCTTGGCCAATTCGCCCAAACATGCGCACGTTTGGACTTTGGGAAGACACTGCAACACGCAGAGGAACCCCATGCAGACAGCGGGGAATTACATGCAAACGCCACACAGACAGTCACCATGAGGATGGAATTAAATCTGGGTTCCTGGTGCTATGAGGCAACAGTGCTAACCACTGAGCCACGACCATCCCTTCCCCCCCACTCCCCCAGTAGAAAACAAAAAAGCCTACCAACTCTCCTACTACCCCCACTGTCAGATAGGGCAGGAGGTGCAGTCCTGGGGGTGACCCTCAGCAGCGTTACCGGCAGAATCTGATTGTTAGGAGCATTGGTGCCTCCGCTGGTGCTTGTCCAAGCTGCAGGACATTGTGAACCTCTGCCCACACTCGGGGCAGGCAAACGGCCTCTCCCCAATGTGGACCTGCTGGTGCGTCAGTAGAGTGGAGGAGACAGCAAAGCCCTTCCCGCACTCGAGGCAGGTGAATGGCCTCTCCCCAGTGTGGACCCACCGGTGTGTCAGCAGGTGGGAGGCCTGGGTAAAGCCTTTCCCGCACACAGAGCAGCTGAAGGTCCTTTCCCCAGTGTGGACCCGCTGGTGCTTCAGCAGGTCGGAAGAGTGTGTAAAGCACTTGCCGCAGACAGAGCAGGTGAATGGCCTCTCGCTAGGTGTGGACCCGCTGGTGAGCCAAGTCAGAGGAATCGCTGAAGGCCTTCCCACATTTTGGGCAGGGGAAGGGCTTCTCACCGGTGTGGACCCGCCGGTGAATCACGAGGTGGGAGGAGCGAGTGAACACCTTCCCACAATCGGGGCAGCGGAAGGGCCTCTCCCCTGTGTGCACCCGCTGGTGCCTCATCAGGGCGGAGGAATCACTGAAGGCCTTCCCACACTTGAGGCAGCTGAAGAGCCTCTCCCTTGTGTGAACCCGCAAGTGCCTCAGCCGGGCGGAGGAATCACTGAAGGCCTTCCCACACTCAGGACAGGAGAATGGCTTCTCCCTGGTGTGACTGCGCCGATGTGTCTCCAGGGCAGACGGGACACGGAAGCCTTTCCCGCAGTCGTCATACTTCCATGGTTTCTCCATGGCCGAAGCTACAGTTGCACACAAACGCGTGTATGTTCCCTCCCTGCCTTGAATTCCTCTTTCCAGGCCAGATAACTGTTTCAGGCTCCACACTTAGTGCGATGCTGCAACAGTAGGGTCTCTCTTCCAGTCCCACTGATGCGTACTGAAACAGGAACCATTTGGATCATAGTTGAAAATTGTTGCAGTCCCGGTGGATTGAGTGACTCACAAATGCTGGAGAATCAGAGTAGAAAACTGCAGGTCAGACAGCATCTGAGGAGCAGGAGAGTCAGTGGTTCAGGCATAAGCCCTTCATCTGTTGATTT
>NW_025170314.1:0-1771 GCF_004010195.1 Chiloscyllium plagiosum | reverse complement strand
CAAACGTTCACTGTTTCATCTTTAGGGGTGGCACGGTGGCTCAGTGGTTAGCACTACTGCCTCACAGCACCAGGGTCCCAGTTCGATTCCAGCCTCAGGTGACTGTCTGTGTGGAGTTTGCACATTCTCCATGTGTTTGCTTGCTAAATTTCCTGTAGTGTTAGGTGCATTAGTCAGAGGGAAATGGGTCTGGGTGGGTTACTCTTCGGAGGGTTGGTGTGGACTTGTTGGGCCGAAGGGCCTGTTCCCCACACTGTAGGGAATCTAATCTAACATCCTTGTAAATCTTTTCTGAAGCATTTCAACTTTCACGATATTCTTTCCATAGGAGGGAGACCAGAATTGCATGCAATATTCCAAAAGTGGCCTAACCAATGTCCTGTACAGCCACAACAGGACCTCCCATCTCCTATACTCAATGCTCTGACCCAATAAAGGGAAGGATACTATGAAATGTGGTAAGGCAGGAGGAAACTTGTGTAGACTGCCAATACCAGCATGGAGCAGTTGGGCCGAATGGCCAGTTTCTGTGCTGTAGCTGCCAGCCTGGAAATGGATTTTATGGCCTCCTTTTGGATTTGTTTGTGGTGCACATAAGACATGGCTAGCCCATTACTGTCCAGCCTATCTCTGATCAGGTCTCCAACACATATGTTCTTCAAAGACTACAGCTGTTGACACCCTGATGCAAATGCAAAACAGAATGGGCCGTGAGCATTGAAGGGAGCACATATGCAGTTGATGCACATTCCTGTTTGTGCTGGGTGAATATTGTCAATCTCTTTGACTGCATATGCCCAATAATTTGAGAAAAAAAAATCACTGTGTTGATTACAAAATCCAGAAGTGTCCAATAAATTAAACAATATAAATAACAACTTGGGAATATCAAAAATGCTGCATGGTCAAATCATTTCGGGCAATACAGTGATTAGCACAGCTGTGTCACACCGCCAAGGACCTGGGTTCGATTCCACCCTCAGGTGACTGTCTGGGTGGAGTCTGCACATTCTCCTCATGTCTGCATGGGTTTCCTCCTACCATCCAATGATGTGCAGGTTAGGCGGATTGGCCATGCTGAATTGCCCATAATGTCTGAGGATGTGTAGATTAGGTGGATTAGCCATAGGGAATGCAAGGTTACAGAGATTGGGTGGGATGCCAGTTGGGGGGTTGTTGTGGGCTGAATGGCCTGTCCTATACTGTAGGGATTCGATGACTTGGGTTTAAGTAACTTTGAATGAAGAGGAATAATGGGTGTGATCGGAACGGTCTAAGTTTCATGATTATTTCTAATAAATATTATAATAAATCTTGAGAGTGCTCCATTGATGTCTATGCCAGTATTTGTTGTCAAATGAGGGAAATTCCAGAAAGCTGGATTGAAGGAAGGCAATAGATAGTGCAAGAATCTGAAAATGTGTTGCTGGAACAGCGCAGCAGGTCAGGCAGCATCCAGGGATCAGGAGAATCGACGTTTCGGGCATAAGCCCTTCTTCAGGAATAGATAGTGCAAGCAAGGTTAGTGATGCTAAAAGTTGCTCTGAGCTGTTAATGAGGAGCACTGGTGGGCGATGGTGGTCCTGTGCTTTCATCTCCTCCTTGGCCCCTGACTCTTGAAGCCTGGTGTATTTTACCTGACCACTTCTGTTTCTGTTTTAACCGTGTATTGCCATGTTGCCTGGGAGCTGCAGTTCTAAACTGGGCTGGGAACACAGCAGGGTGAAAGGGTGTACCGCAGATGCTGGAGATCAGAGTCAAGAATAGAGTG
>NW_025170313.1:0-1771 GCF_004010195.1 Chiloscyllium plagiosum | reverse complement strand
GAGAGAGAGCGGGGAGAAAGACAGAGAGAGAGAGACAGACAGACAGAGAGTGGGGAGAGAGACAGAGAGATAGAGAGAGACAGAGAACACACGTGTGAGACGACACTCCCATGCAGCATTCCGGAGCCTTCTGCCAATATCGTTCACCTCCACAAGCTGGTCAGAAACCCAGCAACCAATCGGAGAGCTTCCACCACCGCCTGGCACCCCCCCGACCCACTCCCCGCAATGACATGTCACAACCGCACAAGCCAATCAGCTGCCTGTCCAATATCGTTCACCTCCACAAGCTGGTCAGAAACCCAGCAACCAATCGGAGAGCTTCCACCACCGCCTGGCACCCCCCCACCGACCCACTCCCCGCAATGACATGTCACAACCGCACAAGCCAATCAGCTGCCTGTTGCCGGGAGGGGAGGGGGGGGCGGAGTCTCCGATCACCCTGGCCATTGCAACTCGGTCGGGGCGGCTGTGTAAACACTGCACACAATGAGGTGCAGGAAAACGCCCGGTGGATTCTGGGTAATCCAAGATGGAGAACGGGGAAAATCTTCTGGCTGTCAGAGGCTACTGCTTTCTTTTTTTTGAGGCGTTTGAGGTGGCTGGAGGTAATTTCCTCAAATTCCAGGAGCCAGCAATTAACGTTCCATATGCAATTGTTTCGGAACTTTGGAGAAATAAAACGACGGCACTTTTAAAAGGGAGAGGAACAGACAAATCCAGCGCATGGTCTGTCAGGGAGAGAGAGAGAGAGAGAGAGAGAAAACCACGCTGCTCTCTAACACAGCAGTGAACCTGCGCCGTTACTGCCTTTGCTGGACATCAGAGTGCGTCTGGGAAAATTAACAAACGGGGAAATTCACGACTGGTCTTGGAGGAACCTGTTTGGGAGAGGTCACAGCACAGAGACAGATAAGTGAATAGTTAGAAGGGTGGCCCTGCTGTAATTCTACAATACTGAGGAGAGTGGGTTCTCTCTTGATTATATGTTTTATTTGAGATCTACCTCTTGATTAAACTTAAAAATATAAGCCACCAGTATCAGTTTAGCCTGGGGCAGTGTTTTGTAGAGCAATAAGACGGTGTTATTTTCTGGGTCTGTAGATTGCGAAGGAGCAAAAATGGCCTTTAGTAGAGTGATATGTACTTCTTGTCAGATGTGGGAATTTAGGGAGAGTTTACGTGGTACTGAGGATTATATCTGCAATAAATGTCATTGGTTGCAAATCCTATCAGATCAAATGGATCGGTTGGAGAGACAGTTAGAGGCAAATGAGGAATTTACAAGAGCAAGGGAATGTGATGGATGACAGTTATAGGAAGGGGGGAAAGTCTCAGATACAGTCACATAGATGGGTTAACTCCAGGAAGGGTGAGAGAGGTAGGCACCTAGTGCAGGAGTCTTTTGTGGATATACCCATTTCGAACAGTATGCTGTTTAGGAAAATGTAGGGGGTGATGGATTCTCAGGGGAACGTAGCACGAACAGCCAAGTTTCTGGTATTGAGACTGGCTCTAATGCAATGAGGGGTACGTCGGCTTCCAAGAGATCAATTGTGTTAGGGGATTCTGTAGTCTGAGGTACAGACAGACGTTTCTGTGGCCAGCAGAGAAAAATCAGAATGGTGTGTTGTTTCCCTGGTGCCAGGATCAAGGATGTCTCAGAGAGGGTGCAGAATTTTCTCACGGGGGAGAGGGGTCAGCAGGAGGTCACTGTCCACATTGGAACCAACGATATAGGAAGGGAAAAGGCTGAGACTCTGAAGGGAGA
>NW_025170312.1:0-1770 GCF_004010195.1 Chiloscyllium plagiosum | reverse complement strand
AAATTACAATACAAGGAAATATGAGATGAGAAAAATACTTCACAAAGTAAGCAGATAACTCTGAAAGGCAAAGCATGGAACTGTGAATTTGGCAGGGTCAATGAAGGTCATTGGACAATTATTTGAAAATAAACAGTATGCAAGATTACAAGGAATATTTAGTTGAATGGCAAAATGTCGGAAAGTCCATTCAGAACTGAATGACCCGCTTCTGTGCTGTCGTAATTCTGTGTTTTGCAATTGTTCATTGAATCTCTGCAATGTAAGTTCGGAACATCAGGTTAATATTTGCTATTCTGTACAGGGAGAATCAATCAGATCAATATTTTGTGTTGATAAATGTCTGGGTACCGCAGGAATTGGTAAGTCGATGTCATCTATCCAAAATAATGTAGGACTTGCTGACGAAGGCACAGTTTCAAGAGAAAGTGATGGATGCGGGTAAGGTTACAGCGTTTAGTAGACATTTCACGAATAGGACATGTTTGCAGGGGTACTGGACAGGCAGAAGCACGAGAAACGAGTTCAGTTTTGGGAATATGGTCGAAATAGACTGGTTGGTTCATAGACTCTGTTTCTATGCTGTGCGACTGTTTTTGACTGCTTAAACCATGACTACACTGACAAGCTGGAGATGTAGTCGGCTAGATAACAGATGAATTTCAGAACGAACAATCGAAGTGTGAAATGACAGGTGTACAGACAGCATGGGCAGAGAGACCTGGATGTAGATGTACAGAAGCTGTTAAGTGTGGCAGGGCAGGTAGGGAGTGTCATTGGAGAAGCCGAAAAAATTCTAGACTTTGATAGTTGTGGCATAGATTAGAAGAGATTATGCTGAGTTTATATGAGTCACACAGACATTGGATGGAATATTGTGTACAGTTCGGGGTATTATATCTCAGGAAGAATGAGAACTCAGAAGAGAGATTCAGGATTTTTTTACAGGAATGATTCGAGGGGTGAGGAACTCGTTAAACAAGATACTGGAAAGAAACTTGGATTGTTTTCATTACAGAAGGCATGGTTGAAAGGAGATTTGTTTGATATACCAACACCATGAGGGGTCTACACGCAGGATATAGGGGGAACGTTTTTTGTTCATGTGATGATTGAGAACCAAAGGGAATAACTTCAGACTAAAGTGCAAAGGAATGAATACATGCAAGTTTATAGAACAGTTCTGACAGCAGGTATTTCGGAATGCACTGTCTGGAGGTTGGTGGCACCATTTTTAAAGAGAAAATGAGGTCTGCAGATGCTGGAGATCAGAGATGGAAATGTGTTGCTGGAGAAGCGCAGCAGGTCAGGCAGCATCTAGGGAACAGGAGAATCGACGTTTCGGGCATTAGCCCTTCTTCAGGAATGAGGAAAGTTTGTCCAGCAGGCTAAGATAAAAGGCACCATTTTTAAGCAAATATTCACGACGGGATCAGATAACCATGAGAACAGGAGCAATATGCGGGCTGGGTTGGTAGGTACGAGAATGACTTTAATTCATATTGCTGACTTGGAAAGCGAGGCAGATGCAACGGGCCGAATGGGTTCCTTCAGCACCGCAACAATTCTGTGATTTTGCATTGAGCTTTCAATACAATCTGCTGTCTGGCTCTTCAGTTGACATAGCCTGATTATATTTAACCCGCAGGTTAGTCATACTATAATGGAGGCAAGTGTGATACAATGCAGAAATCATAGGTTTGCAGTCAAGAGAAGCTAGTCAAGACGGTTAAAAGTTAGGAAGTGACGTTCTACGTGGAGTAAACCTGA
>NW_025170311.1:0-1770 GCF_004010195.1 Chiloscyllium plagiosum | reverse complement strand
CCTCTGTGTAAACTACTTTCAGTGTGTATCCCCCGTAAACTTTTCTCCTCTCACTTTGAATGTGTGACCTTTCATTATTGAATCCCTCACCCTGTAAAAAAGCTTGTCTCTATCCACGCTATCTATACCCTTCATGATTGTGGACCTCAATCAGGTCCTCTCTCAAACTCCTTTTTTCTAATGAAAACAATCCTAACCTACTCATCCTCTCTTCATAGCTAGCACCTTCCATACCAGGCAACATCCTCGTAAACCTTCTCTGCACCCTCTCCAAAGCGTCCACATCCTTTTGGTAACGTGGTGACCGGAACTGTACACAGTATTTTAAATGCGGCCGAACCAAAGTCTTGTACAATTTTAACATGACCTGCCAGCTCTTATACTCAATACCCCATCAAATGAAAGCAAGCATACCATATGTCGTCTTGACCACTCTATCCATCTGTGCAGCAACCTTCAGGGTACAATGGACCTGAACTCCCAGATCTCTCTGCTCATCATCTTTTTCCAAAGGCTCTTCTGTTTACAGTATAATTTGCTCTAGAATTAGACCTTCCAAAATGCATCACCTCACATTTACCTGGATTGAACTCCATCTACCACTTCTCCTGCCAACTCTCCTGTCTGTCTATATTCTCCTATATTCTTTGACAGTCCTCTATGCTTTCTGCTGCTTCACCAATCTTCTAGTCATCTGCAAACTAAATAGATGGGTCTGGCTTCAGGCTTGGAACCGTTCTGTTCTGATGTGGATTCTCTTTGTAACATGTATTTACTTAAAGATGTATCAGTTTTGGTTCAATCCTTTGATATCCAGTTGTGGATTTATTTCCGAAGTCTTTCTGCATAGAAGGAGGCCATTTGGCCCATTGTATCAATGCCAGCTCTTCAAATGGGCATCATTACCTAATGCCGGTCTTCTGCCTTTTCAGATTATTTCTGTCCAAATATTAACCAAATCCAATGCCGCGTTCAATGTCTCAATTGAATCAGTCTCCTCCATAATTCCTGGCATAATCCAAACAGGAAGCGCTGAACTCCTCTAGTGAGGCAATCAGAGTTAACACTTCCAGTCTAAATCTGGTCCATATTGGACTCGCTACGGTAACTCTGTTTCTGTCTCCACTGATACTATTAGACCTGCTGAGTTTCTCTAGCACTTTATGTTTGATTTCAAATCTCCAGCACCTGCAGTATTTAGCTTTTATTTATTAATCCAGAGCTTTACTGATTTGGCTAATTAAATAAATCAAATTGTACTGCAGGTCCTAAAGCCAGGTATTTAGCTGATGGTTTTAAAAAGCATAAAGCTTGGAAAGCTGAGTGAATCCTATTGGCGAATCTATGGTCATTTGCATTTCAATTCTGTCTTGAACCTTTTGAGGACCACATTGTTCTTTCAGGACTGTTCATCAACTCAAATACACCATAATTTCTCCAATAATGAAATGTTCCAGCGAGAGACAAATAACTAATTCACAAATAGCTAAAATAATTAATCTGCTTTTGTCATTTTTACTGGACCATCCTCTAGTTGTAAAATGCTTGTAAGTATGTGAGGCATATTGTAGTTATATCCACTATTTTTAGTGAAAATTGCCTTATAATTTGAAATATATTTCACCTGTTAAAAATTTAAATCTTGGCTGGCAATGTTTGTTCCATTGGTGTTCTGGGAATTCCTTCCTTTCTTTTTAATCAGTTACTTGTGTCTGTGAGGATCATACAGTACTCTGCCAGATGTTTTCATGGGTGTTGCATCACTCTCTC
>NW_025170310.1:0-1770 GCF_004010195.1 Chiloscyllium plagiosum | reverse complement strand
TTCAATTCCACCATCATCTTGCTGTTTCAGTACGCTCCAACTCCTATGTCCCGATAATCAATTGCATCTTTGAAGGGTTTCATAAAGTGCGGTGTTCAATACTGCGTTTAAAGTGTCAGATACCTTCTGTCATTGATCAGTCCACTGAAACTTTATCTTCTTCTTCAGCAAATCTGTTAAAGATGCCCTTAAGCTTTTGAGGTTTGGTACAAACTTGCGGTAGAATCCACGTAGTCCCAAAACTCAAAGCACATCTTTCATCGAGTTTGATCGTGGAAGTTCCTCGTTAACCTTCTTCTTTATTTTTCTGTCTTTCATATCTAAATCTTCTTAGCGAACTTGGGAATCATCTTCAATCCGCAGAAACACTTTAGTAATTTTAAGAGCCATTTCTCTAACCTTTACTTTAAAAACAAGTAAGCGAAATTAAACAATTTGTCTCATCTATGTTTTATTTACGGATTGAGGAAATTCATCCGCAAGTATTTAAATTTTCTGGGATCTTTTCCCCAAATCAGTATCCCTCTAAACTTGTCCAAATCCTGAGGCCGAGATCTACAGAGGAAGATCGATATACGGAGACGACAGTCACTGTGTTTTTGAATATTAAGATGCTGTAAATTTAATAGGGGCTTTATTGTATCAGTATATTGTCATAGAGTGGGACATAGACATCAAATCGTTTAGAGAAAGGAGGCCTGGAGTTGTAAATGGTAGTTGTTTAATGCTCACGTCAGGTTTAAAGAATGAAATTGATCGTCCTTATGAAATAGTGGAATGTGGATAATTCTTTCTCAGTCGTGCTTTAACAGAGTGTGAGGCAAGTTGAGCTTTTGTGTGTGTTTGGCTTAATTAGCAGGAGAGTTTGCTGCTTTGTCATAACAGGGAGCTAAAACAAAACAAAGAGTTGCAGGTGCTGGAGATCTGAAACAAAAAGAAACAGTTCTGATGAAGATTCTCCAGGTTTGAAATGTGATTGCTCATTTCGTATTCCAGACGCTGCAGACGTGTTGAGTTAAGTCAGCAATGCATCTACTTGAATACCTAATTTCCCTTTTTGCCATGGACAAATTTTCCCTGCAGTTTTGATTTCGAGAGATAACTTCCACTAGTATTTGTATCTTCTGCTGTTTCGAAGCTCCTGCCAAACTGATTCTCTGCAAACTGAGCAACGTGGGCTATCGTGAGATATATGGTGGATTCAGCGAGATGTTTCCTGAGGTCTTTCCTGATGTTAATATGATCTTGCTGCCTCTTTTCTTTCTTCTCACGGCGTATGATGAGATTCTCCGAGGGTTCCAGGCATTATGAGGGTCACCCCTGATGTGAGGTAGTGCAGAAAGAAAGTGATATCCTTGTAACTTGTAACTCTCAAGTGCCCTAACTGAGTCATCACCTCTTGTCCGACCGTAAGCCAATTTGTTCCTCTTCCTTAGTAAACCACGGCTCCCGTATTCGACAATTTCCTCCCTGTCTGACACGTGCATACCTATTAATAATCCGCAGTAGCTGCGCCACAGAAGAAATGTGTGAAATGTATCCACTCCCCTGCAGTTTCCTTCCCAATCCTATACATCAAAAATTCTGCCTAATCGCATTGTAATCGTCTTTGCTTCAGCTATAACTCTTGCTCTGCGGTATTTAACTATCACCAAAGAGCTCGCCCGCATCTAGTCCAAAACATGGCCGGGTTCATTATCCATTTCCAAATCTAATATGATTTCGCCCCTTTTTGATCTGTCTACATACGGTTTGGATACCCTCATGCAC
>NW_025170309.1:0-1770 GCF_004010195.1 Chiloscyllium plagiosum | reverse complement strand
CACACTTTCCTCATTCCTGAAGAAGGGCTTATTCCCGAAATGTCGATTCTCCTGTTCCTTGAATGTTGCCTGACCTGCTGCGCTTTTCCAGCAACACATTTTCAGCTCTGATCTCCAGCATCTGCAGTCCTCACTTTCTCCTCGAACAATTAGTAGACAACCAACAATGCTGCACTGAGGAGGTCCTGCAACAATGTCCTGAAACAGTGAGACTCGAATAGCCACAATCATCTTTCTTTGTGTTAGGTATGACTGCAGCTGATGAAGACTTTACTCCCTGATTCATTTTTACTGGTGATAGTTGATACCATTCTTGGTCAAATATTGTCTTGATGCAAAAGGCAATCATCCTAAGCTCACTTCTAGAATTTAGCTCTTTTGATCTTATTTTGACCAATGTTGCATTGAGGTTTGGAGCTGAGTTATTCTGATGGAACATGAGCTGAGAATTAGTGAACAAAGACATGATGTAGAGGAGCCGGTGTTGGATTGGGGTGGGGGCTGAAAATGTGTTGCTGGAAAAGTGCAGCAGGTCAGGCAGCATCCAAGGAGCAGGAGAATCGACGTTTTGGGCATGAGCCCTTCTTCAGGAAAATCCTGAAGAAGGGCTCATGCCCAAAACGTCGATTCTCCTGCTCCTTGGATGCTGCCTGACCTGCTGCGCTTTTCCAACAACACATTTTCAGCTCTGATCTCCAGCATCTGCAGTCCTCACTTTCTCCTTGGATTGGAGTGGGCAAAGTTAAAACTCACACAACACTAGGTTATAGTCCAACAGGTTTATTTGGAAGCACTAGCTTTCAGAGCGCTGCTCCTTCATCAGGTGGTTGTGAAGGAGGGCCATAAGGCACAGAATTTAGAGCAATAGATTACAGTGTCATGTGACTGAAATGCTATATTGAACAAACCTCGATTAAGTCTTTCATCTTTTAGGATGGATTTGCTGGTTTCAGTTCTTTAATATGTAAATCCCAGAACTTCTTTTAACACACATTATCCAGATAACTTAAAGTTAAATCACAAAAGTTGCCATCTCTGCTCAGACAATGAATTAATGGTGTGAGGTTAAAGTCTGTCTATATCCCAATCTTGAGTCACACTGGTTCTATTTCTAAAGTGGAATTTACAAAATATTACATGGATTGACTGCCCGCATTGACCGCCTATAGAGTATTTTTTGAGTAAAATACAGAACAACCTCAGTTATCTGAACATCAATTATCCAAATTTGGATTTCCGAACAAGATCTCAAGGTCTTGTAAAAACGTACATCAAAGAAGCTATCGACAGTTTGTGACTTCTCGTGGAGTGGTATGAAGCAGGCAGTAAGAGCAATTTGGGACTGAGAGGAACGACAGATATATAATGATACTAATAATAGTCACCTCGGTTGCTGTTGTTGTGAGCAGTTGTTGGTGGGTAACAGTTGCCAGGGCTACAGTGCTTTATTCACAAGGCAACAGTTGATATAACTGAAGCCGCTGTCGTCCGTCCTGTTGCGAACATCCTCCTTCCTGCACTCCTTCCGTGAGCCCTCCAACCGCTTAATGGCAGTAAGCGGGCCATCAGCGTCATCTCACGCAGCACTGCGGCTGCACGCCACTCTCTGATCACCTTTTGATCTTCACACGATTTAAGGAGGCCTTGTGTGTGAATCCTGCCTGGTGCCTGCGTTTTGTTTTGTTTCCTGGCATTAATTATCCTTATCTGTGGGCAGCGTGGACCTCTCTTCTCAACCTTTCTCTGTCCTCTATCGCTACCTTTGCAGCA
>NW_025170308.1:0-1770 GCF_004010195.1 Chiloscyllium plagiosum | reverse complement strand
TGTTCCACATACCCTACGAAGAGGCAGGCAAAGGGAATTCTTCCCCTCAGTAAACTCTCCCATCACATTTCCCAACATATCAGCTAAAGCAGGACACACTGCGCATGCTCTACCCAATAAAGGGACTCCGGGTGATTGATGTCAGCACCGGACCAATGAAAGGACGGTGGGCGGAGCTGGATGACCTAGCTGGAGGTTGTCCTCCAGCCAATCAAAGTGAATGAAGGGCGGAGCTAAACTAAACAACCATGTGATCACCCCCGCGCGCGGCACGGAGTCGCTGTAATGAATGCTCGGGAAGTTATGGATAGAAAGGATACGGTAAGGAAAGAAATAAACAGGGAAACGGGAGAAAAACTGTGTTGCTATGAGTGGAGAGGTTTTACAAACAAATTGTGCACGTCGGAAAACACAAATTTGAACGTCCCAGTCCCGTGTTTGCAGTAAATGAGGAATGGCCACAGCGCGGCTGCAGCACTGAGTGAGCGCCGCCATCTTTATTCGGGACAACGATTCACTGGACACGTGCGCGGCCGCCATCTTTGTAGGGGGCAAGGTGCAGCCAGGCGCATGTGCAGCCTTTCTCGCGTATAGAGTCTTTGGGATCATAGCAGCCCATACTGCTCTGATTCACCTCTGGGCTCCCTCATGGCCACTTTGTCAATATCTAGCTTCCTCAGTCTCGAACCATGGGTGTATTTTTGGTCTGTTTACTACTGTATTATTACTTTTTTAGACCCTTTGTAAATTAGTTTTTCCACTGAGGTCCAGCCCCCTACCATGTGCTACTCTATTATCAGATTACTTTTTTTCTTTTTCATTCCCTGTTATCCGTTTTGCACTCCCTGAAACATCAACTGTGTTTCTCCTTCCACAGATACCAGTGATTAATGCCAAACCCCTGTTGCCTGTGGAGAGGGTGATGTTTGACTTTCTTGTACAGCTGCAGTTTGTGTGGTGAAGGTGCTCCCACAATGTGGTTGGGTAAGAGACATTACAGATTATTCATTACAGCAACAGTGATTATTTGAAGATAGTGTCTAAATCAAGAACAGTTTGTAGTTTTATTATCATGCTTATAATTTCACAAAAATACTATTGAGAACTTTAGATATAAGACCAGCGATGGAGATTTTAAATCAGGCGGCCAAAAGCATTGCCAAAAAGCAGGTTTTGAGGGATGTCTTAAAGGTGGAAAGCAGACTTGTGAGGTTTTGTCTGCAAATTCCAGACCATGTTGCTTTAGTAACTGTAGAATCAGCCACACAGTTGAAGTAATGCATTAACAAATCGTTGGGAGTCTCGAAGAAAATGGGTTGAGACTCGACAAAGGATGTGTGGTGCAGGGAGCTAGGGATAATAACAGCCAGGAATCGAATCAAGAATGAGAATTTTAAATTGTTGTTGCTTATGAATAGGAGCCTTTTGACGGATGAACATGTTTGGGGAGAAGTGAGAACGTGGGCGATAGAGCTTTCATTTTTTTCCTGAGATTACAGGGAGGTTGAATTTGGGAGGCTGACCATGATTTTGTTTGGATAATTAAGTCTGGAGATAACACACGATGGATGAGACTTTCAGTATATGAGCTGAGATGAGGGTGGAATCGGCTAGAATTAGTGATTCTGGAGTGGGACTGGGCTGTCACTCTCACCTCACCTCTGGGATTCAGCTGGTTGTCAGGTTGTGAATCAGGCAGTAACACAATCGGGAGCTGAGTGGCCCTGGTGGAGCCAAAAAATGAGTGTCGCTCAGCTGGCTGTTGCTGAG